>NC_056735.1:881691602-881951602 GCF_019279795.1 Protopterus annectens | reverse complement strand
GTTTTGTGGAAACATTTGAGTTTGGTAGGTTTGGTAGGTTGTGGATTTACTATCCTTGTCCCTGTAGTAGGTGGACCTTGGTTTGATTTGCTGATGTAAATCTTGCACAGACTATAGTTTCTTGTTGATAGGCCAGTTATGTAGCCAAAGTAATATGAGTTTCTGGTTTCACTCAGACTTTTCCAGTGAACAGTGTGACTTTATTTTCTTTAGTATTGACTGATTTGGTCTTCTTGCTATCAATGGAATTCTCAAAAGATTTCTCTACCACCAGAATTCAAAAACATCGATTACCTGACACGCAGCTTTTCTTATTTTCCATCTTTGCAAGACATATGTTATTAGTGAAGAAACTGCAGCTTGGACTATTTTGTCCTTCGCTAACAAGGTGATGGTGATGCTTTAGTTCTTTAAAATGTTATCAGGATTTCTCATAGCCTTCCTTCAAATAAGCAAGTGTCTTTTAAGTTCATGGCTAGAATTATCATCAGCAGAAACATTTCAGCCACAGAAAGTAAAACCTGTCACTGACTTTGATGAACCTTGACAAGGAGGGAATACTCCAAGATATAAAGGTTTTGAAGTTATTTCCCTGTAATCACATTTAACTTCTTTGCCTTCCAAGGATTACCCCTAGGATTTTATTGCACTTGCAGTTCTTGAACATACAATGGTAAATACTGCTGTGTTTACCAAATATATTACTTTTGTTTCTGTACATTGATAATTTATATTCATTTCTATTATCTTCCCTTTTACAGAGTTTATGCTAACTATTCTTTTATTTCCTGACTCATTTTCGATGGATAAGCATAAATCACCGTTTTTCATATTTTGCAGTTTGTTGGTTGTTATTAATTAGACCCATTCTTCTAAGGAATGCTCCATGTTTTCAGTGATTATCCAGGAGTCCTGGTTTGCTTAGCTGACTTAGTAAGACTCGTGCAGTATGCAAGGTTAGGTTTTGAAGAATCATACATAGCTGTGCAACATAAACTTTGTCATACTGTTGTATTGTAGGAGATCAATGGAGAGGAGTTATGGAGAACTTTTTTATACATATTTTTAAATTAATATAACTGCTCTGACCATGACAGTTACCACTAGGGGTGACTGTATCAAAGTCACAGAAAAGCAAAAATAATGCAACAGAAGTTTACAGATTTAGCCATTACAGATGGGAACACTTTACACAACAAAAGGTGAGACACAATATATATTGCTACAGGAGTTCTTATTTCATCAGTTAATCATCTCTGCAGTACAAGGTCAAGTTAAAGTGGTTTTCCCCAAAACTGCAACCAGAGCACTCAGGAAGTCCCTTACACACTGCCGTATCAGAGACTAGCAGGAAACAATGTCACTATGCTTCTTCTCACACTAGGAGTAAAACAGTAACATTAATATCATATCAAAAAGCAATTCTAAGGCTTTACATTGATTGTTAATCCCTAGGAATGCTAGTGCGATACTGAAGCAATTATTTCAAGCTGATTCCAGAGAAGAGGTCCCTAGGCTCACCAATGTTTGGTAGTCTAGTCCTAGATGTTACAGATTTTAAAGGTAAGATGGGGAAACATGATTTAATACTCTGAATATTTCAGTGCATACTAAATGTGTGGGATGATATGAAACAAAAGACAACTCAAGCTTTAAAAGTCTAAGGGAAGGGCCTTCCTGGTTGACCTGTCATTGCCCAGTAGAATGAACAGATGAGATGAGACTGGTAGGACTGCCCAAAGTCAAATTTGCAGGAGGGATGGGCAGCTCAAAAGCCACCAAATTTAAAAGCACAACAGATTTCATAACCCCAGCCATTACCTTTAGTGACTATGGAATAACAGGTTATTTGATTATCAGTGCCAAACATGGTCTATCTGAACCCCTTCTTAACCCTTTCATCAAAACCTCTCCACTTGTTGTATTCCCAAAGCCTGAAATACAGCCATTGTAATGCCATGACACAAGGAGGGCCCAACCATGAACCCTACTGACTATAACCTATTAGTCTCACTAGCCTCAAATGTAAAGTTATAGATCATATTTTCTTAGACTTTATTAATATGAACATAGAAAATCTCTGAAACTTACTAATTCAGCTTTGTCAGAGGACAGTCCTGTATCTTTAACCTCATTACTTTCTTTGAAAAAAAAAAAAACAAAAGAAGTGGATATAAGTTATACAGTGCATACAGTATATCTGGACTTGGCAAAGGCCTTTGACACTATTCCCCATGCAGATATTTACTGTAAGAGTTCTAAATTTGATTATAAATCTGATTTGTTTGCTCAAAGCTGCAGTGAGTTAGGCCTTCTGCCCCTTGCTCTACTGTTTTGCAAATACCTTCTGAAAGACTAGAAATTATAAGTGCTTATTTTCAGCTGTTTTTTGAACTTTATGATTAACTAAAACAATATTTGGTGCATATCTTGTTTGCTTAAATTGTGCAACTGTATTTTACTGCAGTTTTAGATTGTCTGCAAATTGAATTCCTCTTGCAATTGTAATTACTGTTCATCTGCTTGTTTGGTTCATTTTATTTGCTTGCTGCACTTGAAAAACACTAGCATAGATGAGGTTAAGGTTTTTGCTGAATCTAGTACTGTTTCTAACCTTTGGAGCTTGTAAAGCAGTTAAAATGTTGTCTGGAGAGACCCCTCTGTGCCCTCATGGCAGGAGTGTACAGTTTGGTGGACTGATCTAGCTAGAGTTACTGTTGCAGGGCTCTGTTTAGGGAGTTTTGATTGAATAATTTGAACTTTGGCTGTTTTCTGTTTTTCCTGCTTTAAAAAGCCTATGTTTGAAACAGTTTGTGCTTGTTTGCTCTAACTGCAGTGAGATAGGCCTTCTGCCCTTGCTCTACTGCTTTCCAAAAACATGCTGAGAGACTACAAATGATAAGTGCTCATTTTCAACTATTTTCTGCACTTTCTGATTAACTAAAACAATATTTGCTGCATATCTGTTTTTTTAAACTGTGCAACTATATTTTATGCATTTTTAGATTGTCTAATAATTGAGTTCCTCTTACAAATGTAATTACTGTTCATCTGCTTGTTTTGTTCATTTTACTTGTTTGCCACACTCAGAAAAACACTAGCATAGACTAGGTTCAGGTTTTTGCTGAACCTAGTACTGTTTGTGACCTTTGGAACATGTAAACAGTTAATTTTTTGTTTGGAGAGGCCACCCTGTGCCCTCACTCTCTAGCCTTGCAAATATTATCTAAACCAGAGCTCTTCACGCCTAAACCTACTAATACCTTCCCCTGCTGTATTTTCTCTCTTCAACTGTTATAGCCAGACCAAGATAATTCTTGGGATCATGAAATGTCACTTTTCTTCTATTTCTTCTATCAGCCTGGTTGACATGAGTCTACTGAGGGAGTGTAGCAACTGCTTCATGTACACAGACAATTCCCTACTTCTAAATCATCCCTACTTCTAAATCATTCCTGTGCTATTTGTGAGAGATGCACCTACATTATGACTCTGGAATCACAGCTCTCTCACATAACAAATAACAATACAGACCAGGTTGTTAGCCCACCTGCCACAACTCCTACTCATGACACATAACATACATGTAGACCAATATATGCGGAGGTACTCAAAAAAAAATCTACCTAAACACCAGAGACCTCCAAAACACATACATACTAAACCAACCATAACATCCAAAACACACAATACATATAATGACACTAGCACAAGTATCTCACAATCAAAGCACATAAGGCAACGCACATCCACCTAAATATCTTAGTCATAGGAGACTCTATAGTGAGAGACACATATGTCCCCCTCACCAGGCTGAAAAAGGAGAAAGTCGCTGCCAGCTGTTTTTCTGTTGTCAGGATTTGTCAGATCATGCAGACACTCAGGTCTCTCAACAACAAGTACTGTTATTATTCGGTCATAGCACATATTGGTTTGAATAACTTGAGACGTACCTCCCTGGACTGCATGAAGAGAGACATGATTGAGCTCTCTGATTATGTATCACAGGCAGGTATTTCCTTAGCCTTGAGGAGCAGATTACCCTCACCTAGCATGATACCACAATATAAACAGAAAATCATTGACTTCAATAATTGGCTTAGTTTCTGGTGTCATTATAAGGGGATCCAGTTACTGTCAGCCTGGGATGACATGATCAATAGACCTCGATGCTTTGTCAGAGATGGTCTTCATCTGTCACCCCTGGGAAATTGGCTACTGGCAAAGGCTCTTGCCTCCCCCCTAGTGCCTTTTTTATCCAATGTCACAAGGAGAAAATTCACAGCATAAAAATTTAATCAAAAGACAACCTCAAGGTTATGTTGCTAAACACTAGGAGTCTTTGCATGAAACTGCACTCAATGAAAGCAGTCCTCACCTTGGAAGACGCTGGCATCTGTGCAGTCACAGAGACCTAGTTCAAAGCTGTGGAGAGCACTCCAGCCATACCAGGTTACACCTCCTACCACATGTGCAGAGCATGAACTGAAGATGTGAAAACTAAAGGAGGTGGTGTATCAATATTCATTAAAGAAAAATACACCTCCAGATTTGGTTAAACAGTATGATTCCCTAGAGACATTTCAGGTGCAACTTACTGTTAGAAGGACACTTATTCAAGTCATTGCCAGCTACAGGACCCCCTCCATGAATTAAGACACCCACTCTGCTTACTTGTATCTATTGGAATCCATCAAGATACATCCAAACACCATGGTTCTAGGTGATTCTAATTACCCATCCATTGAATGGGTAAATTACTTGTGCTCAAATTCACTTGCCCAAAGGTTCCTTGAGTTTATTAACTCCAATGCCCTGGACCAGCTGGTGGACACCTGAACTAGGGGTGTCAACATCTTGGATCTGGTGCTTACCAATATAGGGGACCACTATAGCACCTCACTGTGAGGTTTTCCCTTGTCAGATCTGACCACAAATCAGTCTCATTCAAAATAACTAAGACAGAGGACCCCCTCCCTAAACTAAAGCTAAAACTAAAAAACTTCTCCAAAGCAGATTATATCCTTCTAAGGGATGGTATAAATAGCTTCACTGCACCTTCCCCCTTAGATGGAACTGGCAACTATGCCAAGTCCTACACCAATGCTTTTTACAAAAACCTGTATAACTGCACTGATGTGGCTGTACTTGATAGGACCAAAACAAGCTCTTCAAGGAAGAGCAAACCTGCCTGGTAGACAACTGCCATTAACAGACTTTGCAATAAAAGGAAGAAATTGTTGTCCAAAAGTAAGATGGAGCATGCCCTAAACTGGGAAAACTCCCTCATCAGCTTACACAAGCAAATAAGACTTCTTGTGAAGTCCTCCAAGGCAAATTATGAATCAAAATTAGCACCCTCAACCAAGGACAACCACAAGGCATTCATTAGTTGCACCCGTAGCCTAAAAGGTAGGACCCAGATTTGTGCCAAACTGGTATTTAATGATACTGCATACACTGAGCCTGTGGACATAGCAAACCTGTTAGTCAACAAGTTCTGTGAAAACTTCACTCCCCTGTCCCCAAATTACATATCCCATGACATTCCTTCACCTGTCACCCACCTTGTATCTCTAGAGAGCAGGTCATAAATGCCCTCTCTAAGACCAAAAACACAGCATCTATGGAACCTGATAACATCCCAGACTGCATCCTACATGGGCTCCAACAAGAATTAGCAACACTACTGGGTACTCTTTTCAGTCATAGTCTAAGCACCGGCTTCATCCCAGCTGAATGGAAAATGGCAGCTGTTATCCCCTTGCACAAAAGTGGTGCTTCCGCTGACCCTGGGAACTATGGACCTATTAGCCTGACTAGTCTTGTCTGCAAGGCCATGGAGTGAATAATCATGGGCCTTATTAACAAAGATATAGGTAATCTCCAAACACTTGACCCTACTCAGTTTGGATTTGTCAAGGGGTGATCATGCCTATTAAATGTGGTGGACTTCTTTGAGACAGTCACCAGAGCTCTGAATGAGGGGAAAATTGTTCACATAGCTTACTTGGACTTGGCCAAGGCTTTTGACATTATTCCTCACTCAGAATTTATTGACAAACTCACCCAGCTAGGTATCAACCCTTATATCCTTAGGTGGGTTGGTAACTGGCTCACTGATAGAACCCATGCAGTCAAAATAGGTGAATCCACCTCCAACAACAGACCCATAACCAGTGGTGTTCCACATGGATCAGTCCTGGGATGTCGACTGTTTGGAATCTGTTTCTCTGAAGTACAAACAAAAGCTAAAGATCTAAGGCTGACAAAGTTTGCTGACAACTGCAAACTGGGAGCAGTCATAGAATTCCCAAATTATGTCAGTATCCTACAAGAGGGTCTTATGCAAACAAATGATTGGTGCTAAAGTCATGGTCTTAAACTCAAAGCAAAAAAATGTATTATCATCCTTTTCCATAAGACAGATGTTCCGGTTCACTACCACATCAATAGAAACAAACTAAGCATGCGAGATCATGAGACACCTGGGCACACAGGTTGACAGCAACCTTACCTTTGATCACCATGTCTCTACAGTGGTAAAAAGGACATTCTATATTGCTCATCTCATAAGTAAGGGCACTGTCTCCAGAAAAAAAGAAGTGATAACCCCTGTACTCTTCCCTCATCAGGCCAATAACTGAGTACAATGCCCCTTTGCGTATGTACCTTTCCAGGCACCTGGAGAAATTGGAGAAACCACAAAAAATCTTTACAACGAGAATTCAAAATCTTCAGCATCTGTTCTATGTGAATTGGCTGAAATCACTGTCACTGTACTCCATTTCATACAGACTACTCAGAGGTGATCTTTGCCTTGCATATAAGTCAATCTCTGACTCTGCTTTATTGGAAATGCTGCATATTCATGAGTCCAATGGCTGACAGGTTACTCACTCTAAAAACCTTAACATGGTATGTGGCATTAATAAAACCTGCTCCCAGAGGTTACTGCACCTGTAGAACAGACTCCCAGTTCACGTCAAGCAGAGCACCTCTTTGGCCCTCTTCAAGCGCAGTCGAGATGATTGGATGGGTAACCATAAATTCACTCCAGGGGATCCACCCATACCTCTCAACCTCTTAGAGCAAGAAATCCGAACATAGCCATAAATAATGTGGGGGGGGGGGGGACAAAGGTCCAAAAACAGGGACAATTTTAAATATTCCTGTTACAAACTTAGAAAGATAATAGCATAACAGGTTTTCCATTAGAAATAATTTTCTGAGTGGTATGAAGTCTGAAACTCAAATGTATTTTATTATTTTCTGACTTCAGTCTTTAATGATTTGCTAGAAAAAGACAATTTTGTGAAAAACAGATGAAAAATATGAAGCAAAAATCTGGACATTCTACAAAAATCTGTAGAGTTGAGAGGTATGGTTACACCTATGTTTATCTTGGACAGGGGCAATAGGTGCTGATCGTGGAAATAATTGCAGAACTTGGCTAATCTTGTAAGGGTCCTAGGGCTATTAGCCTAGTAACTTCCTATGTACCTATGTTTCTATATAAATCCTTATGTTGTGCTGTGAATAGCTAAGTAGTTGTCTGATAGAAACTTTGTGGTTGGAGTTCCTTCCAGGTGTCACTACTGAAAGCAAAAAAAGTTACTAGTGATGTTCAATGGATCTCTGTTTGAGTTCTGTCCAATTTGATATCTATTTCTTAGACCTTCAGGCCAACAATCCTGACATATGGTTATCTGGGTTTGCAGATGACTATAAACTGGATATTGTTATTTGATCTTCCACTAACTTATAGTTGCCCAAACATGAGTTAGACTATGTTAAAAATTGGGCAAGTACAATGGACTCAAATTAAATGTGATCAATTGTAGCATAGTACATTTTAGTAAATAAATCATTTTCACATACCATATATAGTGACAGACCCACCAATCAGACACTATCATACAGGATCTGGGCAATCTTGTTGATAATTATTTATTGTTTGGCAAACATGTCTATGCAGTAGTTCAGAAAGCCTTCTATCTGGCTCATGTAATTTCCACAGATGTCTTCTTCTAGACCCAAAGAAGCCTTAATTTCCCTTTACTTGTATCTAACCATACCCATTATTCAATATAAATCACATTTTGACATGCATTTGTCTAAACCTATTACCCAATTTGACAGATCTCAGAGATTTATAATTAAAATTTTCAGTGGCCTCAAAAATCTTAGTTACTGGGGCAGACTGGCAGCCCCCCTCTCTCTCTCTCTCTCTTCTCCATGTCTTATAGACTCCTCTGCGGAGGTCTGTGTCTAGCCTTCCAAGACATGAAAGATCTAATCCGACAACAGAACAAATTATACTTCAAATATCTGGTTAAGGGGATTCAGCCTTCATCAACAGGTAAATAAGACATATGCATGAGTTTAGAATGAATAATCACCAGTGAGTTTGATCAAAATGCAAAGCATCAAACAAATTCATCAGTAATCACCATTAATTGCCACTAAAATCACTGAAAAAAGTAATTGCAAATGTAAACCAATAGGTTACATTTGTGATTACCAAAAGTAAAACAAAAAACATTTACATGGGGGGGCTTTGTCTCCCACATCCCTAGATATGAGTGCTCCATCCCCTCACCCTACAAATTAAATATACTAACTCAAGCGTTGCATAAACTCAAAGAAAGAGGAAAAGCCCTTAAATTATGTACCAATGAATCTAATGAACTTCGACCATTACATAAGTAGATCATCTGTACCACCAATAAAAGCATTTCAGCATACAATAAAATGTGTACAGCAATAAGTCACATAACACCAATATACAGGTCTCATCACTATAAAATAGTTGTCACCAGTTGTCACTTAACTTTCTTCCTCTCTGGAAGTGAATTTCTTGACCTTCATGTCTCATACAGTTGGTTATGATCATAGGCCTATATATAATAATAATGGATTATTCTCAATGCATTCATCATACAAATGATTAACCACTAAAAGACTGACCCCAAAAGGATTTATTTATTTATTTATTTATTTTATTTATTTAAATTTGTTGACCGGGAGTGGATACTAGGATAAGGATGGATCACGAAAACATGAAAAAAGTAAAATACTGTTAATGTGACCCCTTGCTAATTATATATATTAACTCTGAGATTACACTACGGTGGGGAAAGGGCTAAAACCCACTTCCCACTGTACTGCGATCTCAGATAACAAGGTTACTGACATTTATCAAAATTCTGAGATTTTGACTAAATATACCAGTAGTACAGGCGTTTGGATTTCTGAGCAGATGACACAACAAATGGCACTCACAGTAACATGTCTGTGATTATAATTCAAATTCCTGGTCAGTTATAGAATAGGAAGGTCAAAAAGCACTAGAAGCACTCAGATGCTTGAACATAGGTATACAAGATGACCAACAAATGACCACTGGTAGCTGCATTTTCAAGCTGTACTACTAGTATATTGATCCCATTGTTTTTCTAGTGTTCTTTGCTAAAATAGACTTCACATAACAACACAACTACGAGTGTACATTAACCATAATTGAAGTGTGTCTCTCTAGGGCTACTCCTGGACCCTTGGCATGCTTACGTTTGTTCTCAGGGGGAAACACAAATAACACAGTACACTCTCCAAAATTATTTAAGGAGTGCTGGCTACACAGCTTCTGCAATTCTAAACTGTTGGTTAATAAAATAATCATCATTCATAATCCAAGATAAAGACTTTTTCTAATTCCATTTAAAGATACTTTTGAAAAAAATTCTTAATATTATGTAAGTAAATCTTTAATGTTTGTTTAAAATTATTTACTTGGGTAACTTGACTAACCTTCCTGTCCATTTATATAAACTACCTGCTAAGTGCTTAGGATACTAGTGGGTGGGTTGCTTGTAATAGAAGTTAATGTTTCTAGGAGAATGAAATCTTATATCAGTTGTGATTTTCGAAACTTACTCCATTAAGAAAAAAAAAACAACTTCCTGTAACTATTTTTTTCCAGAATTTATTTAAAAATATATGAATAATGTTACAGTGAGGAATTTGTCAGAAACAGATGGATTTATTTTTACAGATTCAAAATAAGAGCCTGATCGTTTTACACCAGATTTGCATGCTGCTTTCTGAACTGCTACGGTAATGCTGGTAAAAAAGACACAATCAGACGTGTGAGGACATAATGCAAAGATGGTAGGTTACAGATATAATACACTCATACTTAGGGCAGATACCAACTGAACAGCTTTCTACATTGGCATTGGTTGTAGAGCTTGTCAGATACTGTGGATTATCTGCATTTTTTTCTCTGAAACAGCTTTTTTCTTTTTCAGGACTAGGCTTATATTAGCTTGAAGTCATCTCACCCATGCATCTTTGATACAGCTTGCAAACAAATTTCATCCCACAAAATTATTGTGATACAAATGACTCATTTAATTTCTTTAGGTGCTCTGTCTTTGTGCAGATTACAGTACATGTTGAAATTGTGCAATAATTATATAGTGCAGAGTCACTAGTCTAAAATGTTTTTTCCAGCTCTGTTTTCAAATATGAAACAAGTAAAAAGGTTTGTCATTACATGCTGACAGCTTCTTGGTTCTGAATGCATGCCATTGTTATCCCATGCCCTTTTAAAATAGTTTCCACTACATGATAGTGTATTTGAAACAAAAGAAAGGGAAGATAAATGGTAAACAGAGAATGTTCATGTTACTGTTTGAAGGTGTGCCTCTACCTTTATTCCTGCCCATATTCAAGCACAACTTGGACCTATGGATGAAAAACATGAAAATTTACTCCAGGACTGCCCCATGTACTACTAATGGACAGTGGCATCTCCTAAATGCTTTATCGCATGCATGGGTCTACTCAAATTAAATATGGTATGATCTCAGTTATTCCCATTTGGGGTAATATGTAATCATCAACCATAGGATGGGTAAGGCCAATCTGTAACCAAATGGGATAAGTTAATTCAAGCACAAAAAGGGAAACTGGCAAGGCTTAAAATGGCCTGCGACTGTAGTTTGCCTAGTTTTACCTATGAACCTATGAACCTATTTACTCATTTTATAAAAGTGACCATGATGCAAGTGCATACATTTACAAATCACAAGAGGAAATATGAAGACATTTCCTTTTTTTCCTTAAGTTAAACTTTAATGTATTTTTCAGTTTTGCTGGAGACATGCAAAGTTATAAATATATAGTCACTCATCATGGCCCTTGTTTTATGTGTTTCTTCATAAATGCATTTTTGGGGAACTACATATTTGGACTAATGCTGTTCCACAACTACTACAGTAGGTAAGTTGATTGTTATGACCAGGAAGGAGACTGGACTTGCAACTGTAATTCTAATGTATTGGTGAATATGCCACCAGTCTCACAAATGTAGCCATTATGTGGTGTTCATTCCAAAAATCCACCAGTTTCCTCCTGACCTGAATGCTTATTTCCTTTTTGACTGGGGAACAGCCAGGACTGATTGGAAAATAAAGAAGTGCATAGTTTTGCTTCCCTGCCTTCTATTCTTCAGTGTTAGCAGCTCATTTGATTTGCATTGATTTATTTTGTTGTTGTTGTACACAGAGTACTTCACTACACCCCGTGTCATAATTATCATACTGTTGCATTAGCTTTGCCACGGATCTCAAGTTGCTTAGTTTTAAGGTCATTAGTCACTGCAGAATGCTTAAAAAAGAAAAAGAAAAAAAAGGAAAAGTGTTTTTATAATCTACTCATAGTGCAAGTCTTGGATGTTCTGTGAGTTCAAATGAAAAATAAACAGTAAACAGTCTCAAGAACATTTTAATCTGTTGCATTTATTTCAGATGTGCTCATCGGTAAATTACATTTAAGTGCTAAATTAAAAAAATAGTTCTACAGCATTATCTGACTACAGCATGACGTTACAAACATTTACTCTACTAGCGTGTTTACTTCAGGCATTAGGAAATTAACAGTGCTTTGGCTAAAATGTATAACATTCATGACATTAACCCTATCACTGTCTGCCACAAATAGAAGTTATATATCAGGCAGATTGAAGGGACAGCTTTTTCATCACAATAATACACATGTTGAGTGCATGAAAAGCAGTGAAGATGATTTTAAGTAAAATGAAATATATCCAAAGAACTCTAAAGAGAGTGCTATAAAATGTAAATGTATAAAAGACTTAACTGCAATGATCTTTTGTAAGTATGGCATAAAATATTTGATACATTTAGTTCTAAATTATGCTACAACTTATAATAGCACAATTGTTTTAATGATCTTGCTATTCATGATGAATTAAATTAATTTTTTTTATCTTTACCAGGTGCAATGAGAGAAGATGTTTATTCTAATAATTCAGAACAAAAATGCTTCTCTTGGAATAAGAACGGAGGCCAATCTCAATGTAAATAGGTTCACACACCTTACATTTCAGTGTAAATACAAAAATATGATCAAAGCTTTACTGTCATATGTGTTTATATAAGTTACTAAATCAGTATGAACACTTTACAGCACTCAAAGTTCATAATTGCATATATTATACAGACAATACCATGCTTTGATAATAATTACATTTTTATCACAGGTTATCTAAGCAAGAAATGAAGAACATTTCAAGTATCACTACACTTAAGCTTGCTGGATTTGAAGAGTTTAATAATTATAGGTATTTTTATTTTATATGTTGCCTTTTAGGATACTTACTAATAGTCTTTATCAATGTTTTGCTTATTGTTGTAATAATCTTCGATCAGAATTTGCATGCACCTATGTATGCCTTTATATGTAATCTAGCTTTAAATGGACTATATGGCAGTTCTGTACTATTTCCTCAAGTTGTAGCTTATAGCATATCTGAATCTAACATTATTTCATATGCTGCTTGCTTTATACAGATGTTTTTTGTATATTCATATTCATATAATGAACTTGTATTCTTGGCTATAATGGCTTATGACCGTTATGTTTCCATCTGCAATCCTTTAAGATATTACAGCATATTAACAAAGGCTAAAACTCTAACATTGGTAATATTGTCATGGATATATTCTGCCTGTTTTGCAGTGGCATTTCTTTGTCTAAGCCTAAGACTTCCTTTGTGTGATAAATACATACCAAATATATTTTGTGATAATGCAGCTATTGTCAAGCTGTCATGTGTAGATACATCTTTTGATGACGTGTTTCAGTCTTGGATAGCTGTGGTTAATAGTGGACTCATGCTTATTGGAATACTATGCAGCTATGTTCAGATTTTCAAAGTATGTAAAAAATCTTCAGAAGGTACAGTGAGAAAAGCATTCCATACATGTATTACACATATGGTAGCTGTATGCATATTCCTGATATGCGGAGTGTTTAAATTTTTCCAGAGGACCGTGAATAAAGAAAGCAACTCAATCATTGTGCACATCTTGTTTTCAGCAGGGCATTTTATATTTCCTCCCCTTTTGAATCCAATCATCTATGGAATTAGGACTCAGGAAATAAGGAATGTCATAAAAAAAATTATCACTAGAAAAATGAATAAGTTTAATTAAATGTCACATGATCAGTGCTACCAGTAATTCCTGGACCAAGTAATTAAAGTATTATTCATACACCAATGGTTATGATTTCGCCTGTGCTACATGATATCTTATATGAAGTTCTATTTTCTTAATGTTTAAAATGTAGGAACAGCAGTCTGTCTTGCAACACTGATCTCAGCTATTCATCACCCACAATATTTTGATATTATTATTTTTGATGTTTTATAAACCCAGGATGTAATGGCACCTCTGTTGTCTCCAAGCTGTTATGAAAAGTGACACCTAGTACAAAACTGACACTAACTTTTGGAACAAAGTGCATTTTACTTAAAAAATAAACAATAAGCAAGCTGTTTATGGCTTATACTGTTTTTCTTTTGGCTCCAGTATATATTTAATTTGTTATATTGGATTTTTAATGTCAGCATATTATTCTCTAATCACTGGATGTTCTTTTGTCTCTGATGTATCATATCACATTTTTTTCTGATGCTGCAAATGTTCAAACAAAATCCTCTCATGAAACCCTGATCTTGATCACTTAACTTCTCCAATATTTTGACATTATTTTTGACATTTTATTAATCCAGAATGTAATAAAACTGTGCTGTCATTATATGTCCCAGATATCATGGAAAATGCTGTCTAATTCAGGACTAAAACTAAATTTTGGAATCTGATGCATTTTACTTAAAAATAAGCAACATACATACTTTTCCAGGGACTTAAATATGGCATGCAACTTAAATAGGACATGCTGGAGGGACAGATTTATCTCCCAGTGACTGTCCCATCTTTGAACAGGTTATTGATTCATGTGAAACAGAGCAGCTCCATGACACTGTTCAAGAGGAACCTGGATGAGTGGATGGGGCACTGCAAATTCTTACGAGAGATAGCACACACAACCCTCCTGGACATGGGCAGTCATCACTAAATGCAATCTTGGGTATTGACTAGTGCTTCTACATTGGGTTGAAATGGCTAGGCTTAAAATGACCTCCGGGTCAATAGCCTAGTAATCTCCTACGATCCTATGTTCCTGTGATTATTATATGCATCTACTGATTTTCTTTTTGTTTTAGTACATATTTAGCCTTAAATATCAGACTGTTACTAACAAAGTATTATTCACACAACTCCTAAGTATGGTTTTATTTATGATGCATGATGTCTTTTATGAAATCTCATTTTTCTTGTTTAGAATGTATGAGCAGTTAATAAATTGTTAAATTATAAAAGTCTGTTATGAATCAGCTAATATTTTTACCGCTGGGGGGGGTATGAAAGGTGGAAGCATTTTATCAGCTCACCCACCCCAGAGAGAATTGTATGGAGGGCTGACAGCCCTAATGGGGTTTCTAGGTATGCGTCTCATACTTACAAAATACTGGGGCATACGCCAGCGGATGTTCTCAGGTATATTGGTCTTATCTCATTCACATTGGGCTTGGGGGATGGATAAATCATGCAAATAGGGAAAATCCCTATCAGCTTGACTATGATGATCTCCTGCTATACATTAATCTCCTCTCAAGCAATGGTAGAGTTTTGTAATTGGTCCAGCAGGGGTCAAGGTGGCTTCCAGTGTACAAGATTGAGGAAATGTACCTGTGATAGTCAATGGTCTACAACAAGTTTTGCATGGAAAAGAAGCAGATAATCAATGCAGAGCCAAGTGACCTTTAGGGACCAATGTTTCTAAATGTTGAAACAGCACACTTTAGTCCTTGGAACTAATCCCAGTTTAGGAAGCAGATGCATTCTCTACTGCACCTTTGAGATTGTTTTTGCATTGAATTTCTCATTGTTGCATACATGTGTAACTCAACTAAAAGGTCCTGTGCAAGGCATTGCATAGAACTTTGTAGAATTGCATAGAAGAGGCAGCATGACAATTACTAAATCTTAAAAAAGATACAAAACACCTAGTAATGAATCTCTGAAGGACATTGCAATGGGCATACATAAATACACAGAGAATGGGATTTAGAAATACAAGAGAGGAATAAAACAGAGATGAATGGGAAGGGATACAAGATATCCAGGTACAAGGGGTGGGCAGGTACTAGTGTAAGATCAGGAATGACAGAAGATAAAAGAGGTAACAACAGGGGCAGAGGAGGTACCCAATTCTACCACAGTGCTTGTAACTGGCCAAATGGCACTTTTTATTGTGTACTAAAAGACATTGAGCATTCATCAGTTCTAAATAAAGCAAAGGAAGCAGTGAGGCTTAGCAATGCCTCTACCCATAGAACATACAGGATAACGGATTGGAATAACCAATTACAATGATAGTGTGCTCTGGACAGGGCAAGGGCTATCCATCTGCATATCTAGAAATGATGGCCAAATCAGGCTAAGACAGCTTAAAAGGTTAAAGGCAGGTTCAGGGCAGAGGATTTCTGAAAAAAAATGATAGGCATCTGAAGAGGAAGTAAGTGGGTGAAATCGGATGAGATTTGTGGGTAAAGTAGGTGGGTGAGACATGAGAAGGGTTATCGGTGAATAAGTTTAGCTTATGGGTCTGCGGGAGATTCTAGCAGAGTTTAGGACATCTAGGGAACTTTCAAAGTTAAACCACTGGGTAAATTCAGTAGCAGGCAGTGTGAAAGGCTACTAGATAAGGAGAAAGCAAAGAAGCATGAGACAGTCTAAATGGAGATGATAACAGAAGAGTTAAAACTGGTAATAAGGATGTGGGAAGAAAATATGATTAGGTGAAGTGGAATTGGTGCTAGGACTGATGTTAGCAAGGGCAGAGCAGGCCATGATCAGAGATGTTATAAATGACAGACTCAATCCACATATAATGCATGAGCTGAGAAGAAGGATCATAAGAGAAAGAGGAAGATGGTACATATACCTATTAAGAAGGTACAAGGAACAAGAGACAATAGTTGCTTTCTCTGAAATACAGCTAATGCCAAGAGTCAGAAGGAGTAACAAGGATAGGAAAGAGCAATATAATTTCTGGCTCAGGGACTGGAAGAAGGACCAAAGAGTTAGTGAAACAAGAAGCTTATGAGTGTAATATATTATTTGTGGAGGCAAGTTTGATCTTAGCCCTTAGAAAATCATGATACTAAAGAAGGGTTTGGATTGGCTCCCAAGTATGCACCAAAGTCCAGAAAGTTTTGAATTTTTTCTTGGAAGTGTTTGCAAAGGTATTTTTATATCCAAAGTGGACATCAGAGATTTGTTTTCCTCAGGTAGGCATAAAATGCTGGCGGTATGAGAATGAGAGAGGTAATTGGGAGCATGTTTTTTGGGCATGTAATGATTTGACAGATTTTAAAAATTCATTCCAGAGTACTTTGTCAGAAATATTGGGGGAGAAATTGGTTGTAACTTATGAAATTATGTTTTTGAGCCTAGACATGGAAAAGCCTTATTAAGTTTAATACTATTGACTGGCAAAAGAAGCAATTACTAGAAAATGGAAGTCAAAATCTAAATCAACTATAACTGAAGTACCGAATATTATATAGGAGTTAAAAGAGTTGGATATAGGATCTTTACAAAAGAGGAGGTACATATTACATAGAAATAAATGGAATTTGTGGGAATACATGCAAAATAATGTTCAGGAGGAGGAGGTGGGAGGGTTTAAGCAATGTCAAGATTTGAGCAATGTATATTGAACAATTTATGTTATGTTGGAATGAATGTTTATTAAAAATGTATACTTCATGAAAACAATGAGATATTGCTATGGTGTGTTTTCTTTTCTATTAATGCATGCATAACTATCACACTTTTGCAGTTGTTGTTGTTGTGTCTTTCGGCTTTTCCCAGTTAGGGGTCGCCACAGCGGAACTCCGGTCCGCTAATGATTGGCAGTAGATTTTTTTTACGTGCCGAGTTGCCAGCTCTGACGCACAACCTTCAACAAAGGTATGCCCATTCACGCATGTCTCCACACAGAAGACACTTTAGCTGAGAATCGAACAGGACAACGTCTTACTGTGAGGCGACAACGCTACTGCAGCACCACCACCGCAGTCATCAGTGAAAATCCTTATGAGGTATTTGCTTCCCATAAGAAATACAATTGTTAACTTTTTCTGACATCAGTCTGGAGCAAGAAAAAAGTTTCCCCAATGGGGTACTTAGCTTTAATGAAGACTTTGGTTCTGAAATTCAGATTTGAAAATCTCAGGAGTCGGCCGACCAGCACTTGCAAACTGCTTTTGCTTCGGGCACCGCGCGGCAAGAAAGACTGAAGAAAATGGCATCGGATGCATCTTTTATACCCCTGGCACTCTGACGTCAGGGAAGATGTGACAGCAACCAACGACGGACCTAGACTTTGGAATTCTGGCTGACTGAGGGTAGCCTGCCAGCAGGATAACCCAAGAGTAATGACTGCAACAGTGAAATACGATGAACTTCTGCAGTGGCAAAGCCTGCCCTGGATTTGGAGAAGAGAGGCAAAAGGTAATGCTTTGTAAAGGTATGAACAGAGCTCCAAGAAGCAGCCTCTAGAATGTCTTTGGTTGGAACCCCTCTGATCTGAAAAACGCCGCTGAGGTAGAGGTAGCCCTAGTGGAATGAGATCTGATCCCCTTGGCACAGGTTTACCATGCTGCAGGTAGCAGAAACGAATGCAGTGGCTTATCCACTTAGAAATAGTCTGCTTTGATATAGTCTTTCCCTCTGACTCTGCAGCAAATGCTATCAGTAGTTGCTCAGACTTTCTTGGAGATTTGGTCCTGTTCAAGTAGAATCTTAGTTGTCTGTGTACATCCAATGAATGCAGAAATCGCTCCCCCTTGTTCTGTGGACTTGGGTAAAAGGTTGGCAGGTGAATTGTCTGGTTAAGAGCCACACTGGATACCACCTTAGGCATAAAAGAAGGACTGGTCCTGAGGGACACACTGTCCGGGTAAAATGTAATGACAGGCTCCACCAGCCATGAGGGCCTGTAGTTCTGAAACCCTTCTTGCTGAAGTGACTGCCAAGAGAAAAGCTATTTTCCAAGATATAAATTTTATATCCGCAGTAGCTGCTGGTTCAAAAGGAGGCAGGGTGAGTTTTTCCAGCACAAAATTGAGGTCCCATGCAGCACAAAATTGAGGTCCCATGCAGGAGTTGGTGATCTTCTGGGAGGCCTTAAATTTTTTGGCCCCTCTAAGATACTGTTTAAGCAGAGGATGAGAAAAAAGGGGAGGCTCTGTGTTGTAATGAGCCGAGATGGCAGAGGCATGGATTTTTATTGAAGAAAAAGATAGGCCCTTGTCAAGCATCAGTCAAATATTGTAAAACTTGAGGAATATTGGACTTTGCTGTGTCTGTTCCTTGTGCTTGGTTCCAAGCACAGAATCTCTTCCATTTATCAACATAAGATTTTTTAGTACTAGGCCTTCTGGCTTCCAAAATGACATCCATCACAGATTTACTGAGAGGTGGTGTTTGAAAAATTAAATAACTATCACACTTTTGCAGTTGTGATTTAATAAAGATGTTCAAAAACAGCTCAGTTGTGATTTAATAAAGATGTTGAAAAACAGTGCCTTTAGGAAAAAAATGATTTTTCCCCAAAACTTTATTAAAACACAGACTCAATCAACTCAATTAACAAGAAGATAAGAAATACAAGCATTAACAACAGTCACAGTATATTTTTAAACTAGTCAACAGCTATATTATAATCTACTCCCAAAGTTAATAAGCATTTTCACCTAAAAATCTACAAAATATTTGTGTACAAATCTGTCACATATAGCAATGTCATTCTTAGGCAACACAGGCTATGTACAAATGTTGTCTAGCTTCCTTAGCATCATAACAAACTGAAAAAGCACCAAATCAGGTTCAGGTGCCAGGTACGTCATTAGATACCAAAGAAATAATTCTCCTTAATAATTTTCTAGAGGAATACCTAGTCTACGAAGGATCTTGTACACCTTGGCTGCCTCAACATTAGGGGGATAACATTCTATATCTAACTTATCTCTGCCTAGAACATTTATAGGACAAAAAAGAAAGTTAATAACTTTCTTTAATTTCAAGTGTATAAAGGCAAATTTCAGCTTAAAATAGCTTCACATGGATGTTCTTGCAGATCCCATCTCTCTTTTAAGTACTGAGATTAGACAACGGTCTTCTTCCCATTCACCCTCTGCCTGATATCTTCCAGCCATGTGATAACTTTCAACTCATTTGTAAAATTTTTTAGCCAGCAACCATCCACTAATATCTCAAGGCATTCCCACAATGGATTATAGTACCCAGCCTTGTTCATGTGGCAGGATGATTTAGAGGTACTGCAAAGTCTTAAACATATAATGAAGATATAGCAATAAAATAAGTGTTTAAGTCGTTTCTTAGGGTACCATACCAAAGCTCATGAAGTGATGGGCATGGCTACTTTGGACTCAGTCTTTTTCCACATTGGAAATTGGTCCCCAGCAAGCAAAAAGACATGCTATCATAAACAAAACAGCATGCTTCCCTCAGTCAGGGACTTGTAACCTTAAACAAGTTAAGGGAGTAATTTCTCTGCATTTGATCAGCCTAGGTCTCTTCCCATCCCAAGGAATGAGAGGTTAGTCTGGAAATTGTATGCAGGTATTTACTGTTGCCATCTACAGGTATGTTTTAGAGTATATAAAAAGTAATGGTACCATAACCATTTCAACCACAGCTATTTTCACAAGCAGTGATAAATGCAGCCTTGTGCAACTGTTCACCCAGACAAAGCATTTGTTTCATATATTGAGTAAATTAGTATCAGCCATCTACATTTTATTATGATGAAGCTTGATACATAGGATCATAGTATCATAGGAGGTTACTAGGTTAATGGCTCAACAGCCTTTTTAAGCCTAGACATTCATGCTCCAGGTTTCCTAATTATCAATGCCCATAGGGTAGAATGGCATTAGTATATGCCTGTGTCTTGGGACATCTACAAACTGCCCCTGTTCATAAAAGAACCAAGCAACAAACCAGGGGTAAATTTACAATTTCGCATCCATTGGTCCAAAGTGCATTTGAATAATGGAGATTCTATTCCAGACAACGGATAATATCTGAGAAACATACCTCTCCCTCCACCATGTTTTGTTTGTGTCACAGATGAGGATCTTAGAATTACTTAGATCAGGTAATTCTTGTGCTGTTTGTTATGCGAATGTGTAACAGATTCATCAGGAATGAATCAGAGAATGCCTTGTGGGTTAGGCATAGATCACCCCTAGTAGTTTGTAGAACACTGATTACAGGTACAGATGGTCTGCATAGGACATGTTATTTTTACCCTGTATTCTTTTAGTGAGGAGCCTCTGTGGCTACTCTAGCTGTTGCAAAAGCCTGGACAGGTACATGCCAAAGGGTGCATTGTACTCGATTACTGGTTTAATGGGGGATGAATATAATGGGACTATGATCTTCTTAGATCTGGATGCCACACCCTTATTTATAAGTTTTACCACTTAGAAGGATTTTGCCACTACCATGGATAGATTGGGATCAAAGTTCAAGTTACTGTCAACCTGAGTTCCCAAGTACCTTACCACTGGGTGTACTCTTAGGATAGTGTTATCAATGTTGCAATTTGCAGGGGTGCTCATCTTCCCAAAGGGTATGATTATGCATTTTTTGCACCGAGTTTTAGGCCATGGTTCTGGTACAGCTATTTGTCTGGGTAAGTCCATCCTGGTGGAAATCTACATCTTTAGGAGATTCAGAGATTGCAGCCAGCTTGTAGTCACCAGCAAATTTGGTTAGCCAAAGCCCATCTACAGTTTCCTTGACTTCAGAGAAGTATATTCCAAGCAGGAAAGGTCCCAGTACCAAGCCCTGTGGGACACCAATAATAACAGGCCTCTTGTCAGAGGTGGATTGCCCCATTCTAACTTCATGTGTCCTATCTGTGACCCATTTGGCTATCCATTGAATGATAAAGGGATTTTTGCCTACATTTTTGAGTTTGCCTATAATACCCAAGTGAGGTATTGTGTCAAATGCATTTGCCAGATCAAGGTAGGCAGTATGTACTGTTTTGCTCTCATCCATAGCTCTAGGAACCTTCTCAAAGAAGTTCACCAAGTTTAGTAGACATGACCTACCCTTGATGAAATGGAAACGGGTTGGTTACAGTGCCTGAAGATTTCCTATGTTTTTGTTTATCAGTTCCATAATAATTCTTTCCATGGCCTTGCATACAGGGCTTGTCAAACTTATGAGTATGCAGTTCTCTGGATCTGTTGATGGCCCACCTTTGTGTAGAGGGATGACAGCTGCAGTCCTCCATTCTCTAAGGATGAAGCCTGTCTAGAGGCTGTAACTGAATAGAGATTCTAGTGGGCCTGACAGGTCATATTTCAAGCTATTTAGGGATATTATCAAGACCTACTAATGTAGTGTTTTTAGCTCTGTGAGTACAGTGAGGACCTGTTACTTAGTGATAGTTAGTGGAGAAATGGTAGAAGGGATTTCCTGGCAGAAACTAGAGGTGATAGGATGGGTGAAATTAGAGCTCAATTTATTGGCCAGCAAATTTGCTATATCCCCAGTTCAGTATAGGAAGTTGCATTTAGTATTAGTTCAGCACACTGTTGGGTGTTCCTTTTAAGGTTGCATATATAATTGAAAAATGTGTTACGGTTATCTTTAGCCTGGGAGGCTATTTTTGCCTTGAACTTAGCTTTGGTGGACTTAATTAGCCCACTGAGTTGCTTGTTGAGACTGAGGAATTTTGTTTTGTCTTTTGATTATAGTTCTTTTATTTTTTGACAAGATTGTCTTTGTTTTGTTGTACATAAATCTTTTAGCAGTCACATAGCCCAGTCTAACAAAATGTCAGTTTTTTGCTCCATAAGGTGCTACACAGCTGATTTCACCATGAATAACTCTGTTTTGTGTCTGTTCAAACTAAAACATAATCAGCCTGTGAATTATTATAGCAAAATGAGGAACATAGGCACATCTCCTACGAAGTCTAAAGAGTGGACCTTGCAGTCATTTGAAAATAAAATGGCGTTTGTCTGTACCTCATGCTTGTCTTACAATTTTTCACCTTTGATTTTAAGCTGTTTAATGATTCAATAGCTAGCAGGAACAAGGATGGAGAAAGTGGACACCCTGCCTAGTTCCCCCAAAGAGGCAAAAGGTTGCAGACTGAGAGAGAAAAAGAAAGGGGGGGGGAAGAGGAGGATGGAGGTGGGGTTTAGCACCTGATGACATAGATGGCTTTAAATGGTCTGAATGGCTGATATAGAAATGGTCAGGAAGCCTGTAAGTTCTAAAATGAGCAACAGATAATCCCACTTTATAGTGTCAAATGGCTTCATAAATCCAAGAAAAATAGTCATAGCTGCAACCCCTTATCCCTTGCATGCATGTAGTCAATGTTCTCAAGTAATCTGCACTGAAATATCCTCTAATAAATCCTGCCTTTATGGGGCAGTTGGTGCCTGTTTGCCAATATTCTAGCAGAGATGTTATTGGCTAACTTGAATACAGATATCAGTCTGCTATGCTTTATTAAGCTAAAGCCTTTCTCAGACTTGGATAAGACCAAAATCAAGGATAAAGTCATGAAATCACTAATTCTCCATTCACTACAAAATCCTTCATACAAGACCATCAAAGAAGATACCAGAAGCTCAGTCAAGAATGCATACAGCTCTGCAGTTTAGCAATTTGGACTGGAATCTATCCTTGACTGGATTTTGCAAATGGGTATTAAAGTCTATTTTTTTGGAAATGGGGTATGCCAGAAATGCTCTCTGCTATCAAGAAAGGGAGGATAGTTCAATCTTAGAGAGAAAATCAATAATACTTTATCTCTTCTGTTCAAGGTTAGCCTTACTATAAATGTAAAGTGATACTATTTCATAAATTACTGGCATATTACCTCTTGCTTGACAAGAATTTTGTGGGTTGACGCTTGGTTTATGTGGATTATTACCCCATAGTCTTTCCATTCTTGATTTTATATGCACACACCTTCCCCAGCTTGTTCCACTGGACCTAGTTTCTAAGAAAGGCTTTCTGCATATACAGGTGTGATCTCATTTATAATGTGCGACTCAATTTACAGCAGGCTGTTCAGTACTGGAAAAAGTTGCTCCTTTTTCTTAAACCTGATTTTCCAATCTGCCAGATGCAGTCTGTCTACTTCCTTCTCCTTTTCCCAAATATCTAGATGTCTTAATAAGGATGCTTTAGCACAAGTACAGAAAAATGATTTCCAATTTTAAAGACTATTACCTTGGCAAAACAGGAAAACTATCCACAGAGTTTAACTGAATAAAGGATTCCAAACCTTTGATGAATGTGTTTTATTAATTTTGAGTTCTTAAGGATGAGAGTCCATCCTTTGCATGTGCATTGGATGAGTGTTGTCCAAATAGATGAAACAGAATATGACAGCTTTGTCATCTGTAAGGAGAGCAGGTACAACTGTAGCCTCCAGTATATCGATAATGAGGCAGTCAGACACCCACCAGTAATCCAACCCACTGGAATTCACACTCCCAGATGCAGTGAAAATATAATCACCATCATCCAAGTGCAAACCCCTCCATATATCTTTTCAGCTGTAAATCTTTAAACCATGAATTCATCAGTATTTGAGTCTTTGGCTGTATCTTCAAAGAAAGAGGAATATATTCCCTGTGTCTGATACAACAGTATAATCCCCCACAATGATAAGAAGAGAGTTCAGTGATTTATGCTTCTTTGACAATTGAAAAAAAATATGTCGAATAAGTAAGTGGAATCATCATTGTTCCATAAACATTCATTACAGTAATATATCTTGTTGGATTTTCAAAAGGCACACATTTTTCCCCACCTGAAAAGACAGTATGATAATCTGCTAATCTGCATTCTTGTTAAGGGTTCACATACATAGCCATGCTTGCTTTAGCTTTTACATTCAAATTATAGAGTAACACCATCCCAAAGTTCTGCTGTGACTGTTGCAATTTCTATCATTTGTAGCTTCCTAAACTATAATGTTAAACGTTTTCCTTTTAAAGGAAGAACGTAACTCCCTAATAGGTTCATAGGTTCTTAGATATGTACTAGCTGGGCTGGAGTCTTTACCGGTCTAGCCCATAGGATTACCCTGGCATCGTGCCACCCGACATTAGTTCCCAGTGCCTCTGTTGAGTAAAGCCACTGGACTTATCCCTGGGGTGATTTTTCTATTTCCCATCCACTCATCAAGATTTCTCCTGAAGAAGGCCAGTGAGGTGCTCTGTTTGACATGTATGGGAAGTATATTCTATAGCATGGGCAGTCTCTGGGTTATGAACCTCTCCTTCCAGCATGTTCTGTTGATTGTGGTAATGAGGATGAGGTCTCTGGAGTGTGTGGTGGAGAGGTATTGGGATTTCTTTAGATGTAGCATTTCTAACAGAGCTGGGTCAGACATGGCTTTGTAAGTCAAGCAGAGATCACCTAATAGGCGATATGAGACAAAGAATAGTTGGAGTTTTTTGAGTCTGTCCATATAGGACAAATGTTTAAGGCCTAGGATCCTCTTTGTGAGGTACTTTTGTGGCCTCTCCATTTGTTGCAGGTGTTTAGTGAGGTGCATGCCAAATGGGGCATTGTACCCGATTACTGGTCTAATGAGGGAAGAGTAGAGGGAGACAATGACCTCTTTCTTCCTGGATGCAAAACCCTTAGTAATGAGATGTGCCACATAGAAGGACTTTCTGACCACAGTGGCAATGTGGTGGTCAAAAGAGAGGCTGCTGTCAACCTGTGATCCCAGATCTCTTATAATGCCTTCTGTATTCAGTGGACTACCATCAATGTGGTAATTCATGGGAACTGGGTTTTTCCCAAGGGGGATGACGACACATTTTTTGGCATTGATCTTAAGGCCATGGTTCTGACACCAGTCGTTGGTCTCAGTGAGGCTTTTCTGTAGGATGGCAACATCACTTGGGGAGTTAATAATAGCTCCCAGTTTGCAATCATCTGCGAACTTTGTCAGCCAGAGTCCCTTCATGTTGGGCTGGACTTCAGAGAAGCAGATACCAAACAGGAGATGACCCAGGACCGAACCCTGTGGAACTCCACTCATGACTGGTCAGCAGTCTGACTTGGAGTCATCTACTTTTACACTATGGGTTATACCTGTGAGCCAATTTGCAACCCACCTAGTGATATAGGGGGTTGATGCCTAGCTTAGTGAGTTTTTCTATGATTCCTGAGTGGAGAATGGTATCAAAGGCCTTGGACAGATCAAGGAAGGCTGTATGAACTACCTTGCCTTCATCCACAGCCTTGGTGACTGACTCGAAGAATTTGTCCAAGTTGAGCAGGTATGATCTACCCTTCACAAAACCAAACTGTGTGGGAATGAGAGTTTGGAGATTCCCTATATTCTTGTTTATTAGGTCCATGATAATGCATTCCATAGCTTTGCATATCAGACTTGTCAAGCTAATGGGGCGATAGTCCCCAGGGTCTGTAGTCGCTCCTCCTTTGTGGACAGGGATGACTGTAGCAGTGCGCCATTCAGTAGGGACAAAGCCTGAATTGAGGCTGTGATTGAATAGGGCACACAGGTGAGGTGCCAGTTCACTCTGTAGTTCATAGAGAACACAGCCAGGGATATTGTCAGGTCCCATAAAAGCTGTATTCTTGGCCTTGGTCAGTGCTGTTTTAACCTATGCAGCAGTAATACTGGGTGCCTGGCAATCTACTGGTATTATGACTGGTCCTTTGGAGGGGAGAGAGGGGGAAAGTTCACAGTGAAACTGTTGGCCAATATATTGGCAATATCTGTTGGCTCAGTATAGGAGATACCATTGGCAGTATCCCAGAGCAAATCTGGGTATTGCCGTGGAGATTCTTTGCATAACTATAGAAGTCCTTGTGGTTGTCTTTACTATCTTTTGTAATTCTGTTTCATAGCTAGCTTTAGAGGATTTGATGAGGGATCCCAACCTTTTGTTGATGCCGAGCTTTTCCAGTCTTAGGACTTCACCTTAATCCGCATCAGTTTCCTCCTTCTGTTGTGGAATTTGTTTATGGAAGGGGACCACCAGATTGGCTTCCTTTTTCTGGAGGAGAGTGTCTTGGTTCTATTGGGTATGGCAAGATCCATGCATTTGTTTATGTGTTCGTACAGTGCATTGCTGTATGATTTGGCAGTCATGCAACTATTCTCCATTTGCATGGGTGCCATGAAGTTAGCCACCTCTGTTTTTAGGACCCAAAGTTAGCTTTGGAAACATTTTGCATGGTGTTTACCTTTGCAGGGGAGCAGGGGGCAGGAGGGATGTGGATTTCCAAGATGATTAGTTTGTTGTTGGATCTAACCATGGGGGAGTTGACTATTGGTGTAAAGCAACGGTCGCCCATGTTAGTAATGACCAGGTCAAGGATGTTTCTACCTCTAGTGAGGGGTAAGAAGGAGCTGGTCCAGGGCATTGGAATTAATGACTTACAGGAAATATTGGGCAAGAATATTGGTACATGAGTAGTTTTCCCAGTTAATGGGGGGGTAGTTGAAGTTGCCCAGTATGAGAGTGTTAGGTTGGACCCTAATATTCTCCAGGGTGCATAGGAATGTGGAGTGTGAGTCTTGGGACATAGTTGTGGACCTATAGCAGACTATGACCTGAATCGCTGTCTTACCCAATGTTATCTGCACCTGAAGTATTTCTGATGTGTTATGTTGGGCTGCCAGTCTGCAGGTGTGCACATCCTTTATGAATATGGAAACACCACTGCCTTTGGAGCTTTGGTCCAGGTTCTGGGGCCGAAAGGTGTGGAATGAGTTATAGCCTGGTAGTGCAGGGGTGCTTTCTGCAGCCTTGAACCAGTTCTCTGTTATGGCACAAATGTCGATGTTTTCCATTTTAAGGAGTGGTTAGAGCAAGTGCATTTTGAGATTTAGACTTCTAGCATTGAGCAGCATTACCCTCAGATTGCATTTGTTTGTAGGTGTTACAGTGGTAATTTGGTCTTTGGAACACCACCTAAAAAAGGCACTATAGGGGTGGCAAAATCCTTGGCCAGTATCCAGAAGCCCAGGGTAGACAGATGCAGGCCATCTCTCGCCAAGTATCGAGATCTGTCAATCATGTCATCCCAGGCAGACAGATACTGGATCCCCTTAGAATGACACCAGGAACTTAGCCAATTATTGAAATCAATCATTTTTCTGCTTGTACTGTGGTATAATTTTGGGTGATTATAGGATGCTGCTCAGGGCTTGGGTCATACACACCTGGCATGTCTCTTTTCATGTAGTCCAGGGAGGTACATCTCAGGTCATTCGCACCCACATGTACAATGACAAAGTCATATTTGTACCTGTTGTTGAGTGACCTGAGTGCTTGCGTTATGTGGTGGATCCTGGTGCCTGACACGCTGCTGACTGTTACTTTTTCCTTATTCAACTTAGTGAGTGGGACATCAGTGTGCCTCACTATCAAATCATCTATGACTAGTGTGTTTGGCATGCTGTTTTGCCTTAGGGGCTTTGGTTGAGTGGCACACTGTTTAGAAGAGTTATGTGCCTCGTTATTAGCTTTGTGTTGTGGTGGTCAAGTGCATTTTTGCCTTGGAGGTCTCTGCTGTTTGGGTCAATTTTTTATTGAGAGCCTCCGCGAAAGTGTGTGTGGTTTGTTTTTTTATGTGATGGCAGTGCTGGTCTGTGTTCTGGAGGGCTATGTGTTCAAAGTGGTGTGGTGCAAGTGTTGACCTTCTCCTCTTGACCAGCTATTCTGGTCTTGGCTGGAGAGTACATGGCTTCCAATTTGGATATATAAGTGCATCTCTCAAGTCTGAGTGTTGGGGAGGTAAGAGGAGAGGGATGTCAGTGTACATGAGGCAGTTGCTACATTGCCTCAGGATGCCTAAGTTCACCAGGTAAATAGGAGAAAGTACAGGGAACTGACCTTTAGACATGCCTGAAGGGATGGGCATTAATAATAAGTACTTGAGCTGCTTCCTTGTAGAACGTTTAGTGCTGGTAGCACTTTTGTGTGCTACAATAATTGCCACAAGAAGTCTGGTAAAGTGCTAGACTAATAAGCTAGTAAAAGTGCAGGAGAGGAGAGAACTAGCAGATCTAAGGGAAAAATTGAAGAGAAGACTTTGGTACTGCTCTGGAGGTTACAAACAGTCCTGGGTACAGCAAATCTGTATTGGGACTAGACTAGTTACAGGAAAGGAGGGAAATGAGTGCAAATGCAGGCTTTTAAAACAGAAAGTTGAAAGAGATGGAAAAACTGCCCAAACGGCCAATAAACTACAATTTCTGGGCCAGAAACCCTACCTAATACTTACCACTCCCACTGATAAGCTAGAAGGCTTCCCTTCAATACAGAAAGACTTGGGGGCTCAGAAGCTTACAGACAGTCCTGGATTCAACAAATCTATATCTGGACTAGACTAGTTACAGGAAAGGCAGGAAACAAGCTTAGAATTTTTTTTTTTACAGAAAAGCAGCTAAAACATGACTAACAACAATTCAAGTGCAGTGCAAGCTAGCACACTTGAGTGTGTAGCAGTATTAAAGCAAATACAGTTTAAATAAATGCAATTTATTCAACATGTATTCTGAACTGAATTCAGTTCTTGTTTTATTCAACTCTGAACAGTTAAAAAGTGCCACAAAATATACTTATCAGCTGAGAAGCACACGCAGTCAGAACACAGGGAGATTCTAGCAAATTTTTTTTTTGTAAAGTGGAAAGGGAGAAATGAGGAGCAGAAGATAATTCAAGGTTAAGAAACTAAGTGGGTTGGCCTTCTCAAATATTCTCTCTGTATTATATAGAATGAGCTAATGACACTAGACTTGGAGGAGTATCCCAGATCAAATTTACAGTCGGGGCAGGCAACTGCAAAGCCACCAAGTATATGAACAAGACACCAATAGGCAGTGAAGGTCGGAAACTAAATCAGTTACATGACTCACTCCTTGGCAGGAAATCAGAACAAAGAAGCACTTGCAGATGTTTATCAAATGGAGAAAAATTTCAGTTAATACCTCACACAGAGTGAAACTAGCTAGAAAAGATTTACAAACAGTGTGACAGTAAACACCTTATTTATCAGGCCCTGTGAGGCCGACAATTTTAGTACAACTGTGCAGATTACTTTATAGCTATACAATACAGTAAAAAGTATGCAGCAGACAATAAAAGTGCTATAAATATCTAGAATAAGCAATAACTAGTAAAAATAAGCAAAAAATGTTAATCAAATTATCATAAACATACTCTAATTTAATAACAAGCTAATAAAAGTTGTCATACTGCTGCAAGGCAGGAAACTCATAGGAATATTAAAAGAAATACAATGTAACTTGTCTATGTGTATGAAAGTAAATAAGGCCATGGATAAAGCTGAGAGTCTGGAGAGAAAAAAGACAGACTGCTTACATGCCAAAACTCATTAGCATGTTAGTAAGCAAGGATTTTCTCCAAAAGAAACTCCCATTCTAAAGTAAGAAGTTCCCTACTGCTATCAGTTCAGCTTTTAAGTTCTGGTTTCCATCTAATTTTCTGTTCCCCATTCTGCCCCATTGGTATACCTTTCAATGCCATCTGTACCCATTAACACTGATAGAGAAAAATGGCTGTTGGGAACAGTGCTGAGTATGTTGATTAACTGTGCTATTCCTCAAACAGTATTAGTCTTTCATATGCAATAATGTCAGGATAAAGAAGTTTTCTAGAAGCATTTCTACTGATTAGGTCATCCTGGGTCTGTGACTGCTCTTGATCCATTTGCAAAGCAAGCATTTGTCTTGGGTCCTTTCTGGAGTGGACAGTGAAATTCTAATGTATTTTTCTGGTCTGGACTTACTAGGGATTTGATTCGCTATCATGGTTATGAAGATGTACACGGTGAAGAATCATTCATCACTGATTCATATAATAGTGTGTCATTCATGAACACAACAGTGTCTTCAGGAGTGGTAAAAATAGCACGTCTTCTGCCATTTAAGCAAAAGATCTGCTGGGCACTTAAGGGTGGTTGGTATATTCTTCTGATAGCATAATGATTTCACATGCTTAAAAGCTGACCACTTCTTTGTGGTGTGAAGACCTGGCACAAATGGAGATTATCTTCAGCCATTAGGAAGGATTTCCTTTCTTTCACTGAAGTCAGCACCCTCTCCTTATCAAGATAGTTCAGGTATCTAATAAATTTGGGTCTTGGAAGGGAATTCATGGGATTAAGAGGGTGACTAGGATGGTGAGTTCTCTCTATCAGTAAGGGAATGACTAGTTCCAAGTTAAGGGCTTTAGTGTTGTTCTAAAACTTTACTCAAGTTGGTTAGCTATTTTTATCAGACATACTAGCTTTGCCCATATTTTGTCTTGTTTCTGCTCATATGATGCATTTTTTTCTAGTGTACTCTTGTAGTTTAGCATTTTATATAAATGGATACATACGATTCAGTAAAGGCAGTCTTGACAGCACAAGTCTCTATCACCTCTTGGTAGAGATTAGATTTCTGGTCAAAGAGGACATTTTGCCAAACAGTTTGGACACAACAGCATATAGACTATTCAGTTTATTACTAATACCATCTCCAGCCATGCAGTTTGCCAGCCTGTCCTCTTTGCTAACCAATAAATAAATTTCCCTGATCCTGGTAGAGTTGCTGCGAATAATCAAAATCTGGGGACACATTAGGACAGTTTTTCCTGTTTTCTGAAAACTAGTACAGTACTCGTAGAAAATGTTTTCATTTACAAAAAGGGAGAATAATCAATACATTAAAAGTAAAATCAGGGTGTTCTGGGAAGTCACATCTGACTCCGTACATAGAAAGCTCCAATCCCAGCTTTCAGAAAGAGAATGATGGTGGAGAGAATTTCAAAAATATATTAGGAAAAATGATAAAGACAGAACTAGGAAAAGGAGAGATAAACTATTTATAAAGGGGAAATAAGGCACTAAAAAGATAAATGGGGAAAGTTTCTCCATAAAGCTGTCAGCAACGGGGAAGAAAGTGGGGTAAATCACAAACAGAAAGAGGCAGGTATAAAGTAGATAATAAATATTTGAGAAAATAGTATGACAGACTACTGGGATGTAGAATAAGCAGGAGAGAGGGATAATGTGAGAATGGGAGTAGAGTATCCAGATATGTAAGGGATGGAATCAAACATATGGTAGAAAAGGAAGACAAGAAAGGGGAAGGAGGAAGTTGGAGAGGATGAAGGGATGGCTACTATCATCTGTCAGGCAATGAAGGGGACTGGACAGCTGGTATATATACAATCTGTTTAGAAAATGCAATTAAAGAACTGATCAAAAATAGACAAAGGATATGAAGCAGAATGACTAATGGGACTTTAGTTTAATGAAAATGATTCCACCCTCTGCCCAGAAAACCACAGTGAAAAACTTCTCTAAAGCAAATTTCACACTCCTCAAAACTGAGGTGGAATACTTCAAAGCCCCCGGGCCTGTGGAAAATACGGCCCAGACCGCAGAATCCTTTATAAATGCATTCTATGAACACCTTCAGGAATGCATGGATCATGCAATCCCAAATAAAACCAAGACCCAATCCTCCAAAGGCAGACTTCCTGTCTGGTGGACCCCAGCCATAAACAAACTATACAATAGAAGGAGGAAGCTACTACATGATAGAGCAAAATCCCAAAAAGGGAAGGCATCTCTGATCAGTATTAGCAAAAACTATGGGCATTCATAAAATCATCTAAGGCCAGCTTCAAGAAAATTGCACAGGACACTAAGGATAATCACAAGGCTTTCTTTAGTTATGTTAGGAACCTGTGTGGAATTCCCAGATATGCTCAGAATTAGTCCAAAATGACAAAAAATACACCAAACCCACAGACATTGCCAACATCCTAGCTGACAGGTTCAGCACAAACTCCCCTCCCACCAAAGGGCAAATATCTATCTCAGCAGAGTGCTGCCCCTGACATCTCAGATGCTCAGGTAAGAGCCGCCCTCTCCAAAGCAAAAACACAGCACCAATGTGACCAGACGGTGTCCCGGCTGCATCCTACATGAACTCCAAGAAGAGCTAAACCCAAACATAAAACTACTGTTCAATCTCAGCCTTACTACAGGATATGTACCCAAAGAGTGGCGTACAGCAACAGTGGTCCCTCTCCACAAAGGTGGTGCCTCAACGGATCCTGGAAACTATCACCCCATAAGCCTGACTAGCTTGGTCTGCAAAGCTATGGAAAGGATCATCATGGACCTCATAAATAAAGATATTGGGGACTTACAGACACTGGATCCTACCCAGTTCGGCTTTGTTAAGGGCAGATCCTGCCTCTTAAACCTGGTCGATTTCTTTGAAACAGTCATCCAAGGCCATTGAAGAGGGGAAGGTGGTCCACACAGCCTACCTGAACCTCGCAAAAGCCTTCGATACAATACCCCACTTGGGCATTATAGATAAGCTCACCAGATTAAATATAACCCCCTAGGTCACTGGATGGGTTGCAAACTGGCTCAAGGACAGAACCCACATGGTTAGAATTGCTGGAGACATGTCAGACTCCAAACCAGTTACAAGTGGCATCCCACAAGGCTCAGTCCTGGGACCTATCTTGTTCGGTATATATTTCTCGGAGGTACAGGCCAACACAGAAGGACTGTGGCTGACCAAGTTCTCAGATGACTGCAAACTGGGCACCATAATCGACTCTCCAGCTGACACAAGCATCCTCCAAAAGGGCCTCATAGAAACAGACAACTGGTGCCAGAGCCATGGCCTCAAGCTAAATGCTAAAAGTGTATAGTCATCCCCTTTGGCAAAAACAAAGTATCCACAAATTACCACATAGGTGGTAATCCATTAAGTACAGAAGAAGTAATTAGGGACCTGGGGACCCAAGTTGATAGCAATCTCTCATTTGACAACCACGTGGCCAAAGTGGTTAGAAAAACATTTTATATAGCCCACCTAATCATGAAGGGATTCACATCTAGATCAGGGTAGGTCATCGTGCCTCTTTACTCATCCCTCATCAGGCCCATAATTGAGTACAATGCCCCTTTTGGGATGTACCTTACCAGACACCTGCAGCAACTGGAAAGACCCCAAAAGTACCTCACCAAGAGGATCAAAGGGCTCAAACAGATGACATATGCTGCCCGGTTAAAGAAACTCCAGCTCTACTCAGTGGCATACCACCTGCTCAGAGGCGATCTGTGCCTGACATATAAAGCCATGTCCAACCCGGAATTAATGGACATGCTGCACCTCAGAAAATCCAAATCCCATCGAGCTAAGCACTCGAGAGACTTGAACCTCAGCACTGAAATAAATAGGACATGCTGGAGGGACAGATTCATAACCCAGAGGCTCCCTTCACTCTGGAATAAAATCCCAGTCCAGGTTAGGCAGAGTCCCTCATTGACTCTCTTCAAGAGGAATCTTGATGAGTGGATGGGAGATCATAGGTTTACCCCAGTTATCACTTCTGTGTCACTGTTAGACAGAGGCACAGTATACTAACCTCGAAAAAGGGCATAGCAAAATTAATTTAAAATGGGTGGTGAAAGCCAAACACACTCTGGCTAGGCTTATAAATGCCCTAGGGCAGATAGCCTAGTATGAACCTATGAACCTATGGACCTATGACTAAAGTATTGTAGCACTAAGGCTTCGAAGGAGAAAAATACTGCATAAGTAACTGATGAAACTAAACTGTACTGCTGATCTAACCAGCATATCCTATAACTGAAAAGTTCATCTCCTTTTGAAAGTTCTTTATCTACTACTAGTATGTCGAGGGATCAGTTGCTAGTGTCCTCTCCAGCTCAACTGGTGAACAAGACCAGACAGGAGGAGAAGGCAACCACACACAATACATACCCAGTCACACATGGTACCATCACAACTTCAAATCATACACATACAGCAGAGGCCACCAAGCAGACACCCACAAAACAACTACCACCACGACCCAACACATGCAACACATAGACCACACAGTCAGAGTGTCAAACAGTCACAGCCCTAAGGCCAAACAAAATGCCAGACACACTTGTCATTGGTGATTCCATAGTCAGGCACGATTATGTAGCCCAGGCAGGTATGACCCTGACCTTGAACAGTATCCTACCTTCACCTAGAGTGATGCCACAATACAGTGATAAGATGATCAGCTTTAATAATTGGCTTAAATTCAGGTGTCATTCAAAGGGGATCAATGTCTGTCTGCCTGGGATGACATGCTGGACAATAGTGCCTTTTTAGGCAAGGCTCAAATTCTAAACCTACCACCCTAGAACACCAAAAGGAAAAAGGGTAATGCTGCTCAATGCCAGAAGTCTCAATCTCAAGATGCCCCTTCTCAATATGGAGAACATCGATGTCTGTGCTGTGACAGAAACCTGGTTCAAGGCTCCTGAGAGCACCCCAGCACTAACAGGTTTCACCTCATATCATGGAGGGGGGTCCATATTCATATAAAGGACACCCACACCTCAGGAGACCATCCAGGTGCAATTAACCATAGGCAAGACTGCTCTGCAATTTGTAGCATGTTACAGGCCACCCTCTCAAACTCAGGAACCTCACATGGCCTTCCTGAAAACATTGGAGGGATAAATGTATCTCCAAACACCATCATACTAGGTGACTTCAACTACCCTAATATAGACTGGGAACACTACGTTCATAAACTCAAATGCCATGGAACAACTAGTCACCATCCCCACAAGAGGTGAAAACATACTTGATCTCATCATCACGAACATGGGATCAAAAGTATACCCTCACTGGTGAGATCAGATCATAAGACCACAGTGAAAAACTTCAAAGCCGAAAGCCGATTTCTAAAAAAACTAGTGTGGTCTCCCTTAAAGCCCCTGAGCCAGTGGTAAACATTACTCAAACCGCTGAATCACTTACAAATGCCTTCTACCAGCACCTACAGGACTGCATGGATCAGGCAATCCCAAACAAAACTAAGACTCTCTGTACCAAAGGGTCCAGTCTGGTGGACCCCAGCCATAAACAAGCTCTACAACAAAAGGAGGAAGCTACTACAAGATAGAGCAAAATCCTTGAAAGGTAAGACACCTTTGATCATTATAAGTAATAAACTAAGAGCTCTCATAAAATCATCCAAGGCAAATTTTGAGAGAAAAATCGCCAAGGACTCTAAAGACAATCATAAGGCCTTCTTTAACTATGTTAGAAACCTAGGAGGAAACTCCCAGATATGCTCAGAATTAGTTCAAAATGATGTGAAAATTACTGAACCTACACACATTGCTAACATACTGGCTGACAGGTTCAGTGCAAACTCCCCTCCCCCAAAGGAGAGATATCTATTCCAGAGGATTGTAGCCCCAAACATCTCCAACGCCCAGGTGAGAACTTCCCTCACTAAGGCAAAACACAGCATCCATGGGACGGATGGTGTCCATGAACTCAACGAGGAATTAAACCCACAGTTAGGACAGCTGTTTAATCTTAGCCTCACCTCAGGATCACATTGCAAGGAGTGGCGACGGGCGACTGTGGTCCCACTTCATCCACAGACCCTGGAAATTACCGCCCCATTAGCTTGACAAGCCTTATCTGCAAAGCCATGGAGAGGATCATAATGGAACTCATAAATAAAGACATAGGGAACTTGCAGACTTTGGATCCAACCCAGTTTGGCTTTGTCAAAGGCAGATCCTGCCTCTTAAACTTGGTTGACTTTTGAGACAGTCACCAAGGCCATTGATGAGCGACCTGGCAAAGGCCTCATCAGCTTGAATGTAAACCCATACATCACAAGATGGGTTGCAAACTGGCTAAGCGACAGAACCCACAGGGTCAGAGTTGCTGGAGCCATGTCAGACTCAAAGCCTGTGACAAAGTTTGCAGATGACTGCACACTGGGCGCCTATAGTCGAAACACATCTGACACAGATATCCTCCAGAAGGGCCTCACAATAACTGGTGCCAGAGCCTAGCTACCATATGTGACAATCCACTGAGCACAGAAAAAGAAAAAGTCATCAGGGGGGGGGGGGAAGTTGACAGTCAGTCTTCGCTTTGACACTCATGTTGCTAAGTAGTTAGGAAAACCTTCTATATCCCACCTGATCATGAAGGGATTCACATCTAGATCAAGGGGAGGTCAATCCCCCTGTATTCATCACTCATTAGACCTATGATTGAGTACAATGCCCGTTCGAATGTATCTGTCCAGACTCCTGATGCAGCTTGAAAGGCCCCAAAAGTTCCTCACCAAAAGGATAAAGGGTCTCAAAAATATGTCTTATGCTGCCCGACTGAAAGAACTCCAGCTTTATTCAGTCTCATACCGCTTGCTCAGAGGTGACCTGTGCCTGACATATAAGGCCATGTCAAACCCAGATTTGATGAATATGCTTCACCTCAAAAATCTAGATCCCTCAGAACCACAAGGGTGGGAGACTTAAACCTTGACACGGTTATAAATAGAACGTGCTGGAGGGACAGATTCATCACCCAGAGACTCCCTATGCTGTGGAACAAAATCCCGGTACATGTGAGGCAGAGCACGCTGGCCTTGTTCAAGAGGAATCTTGACCAATGGATGGGAGATCGCAGATATACCCCAGGGATTACTTCAGTGTCACTGCTTGACAGAGGCACAGAAAAATGATAGGCATAGTTTTATTCAACTAGGCTTATAAATGCCCTTGGGCAGATAGCCTAGTATGAACCTATGAACCTATGAACCTATGAAAGATGCATTGTAAAAAGACTGGCATGGATTCAGTGATGGTGATCACTGATACTGTGCTGGAAGGAGTAAATAATGGGAATGGCAATGAAAGCAGCAGTCATGCACTCCTCAGGGGCAGAGGCAGCAAGGTAGGGAACAAAGAGAATAATGTGACCGTGGGGGCCTAAGAATGTGAATTATGACAATATATCAAAAATTTTTATCCACCTTTTCCTCAAGCCAGTCTCAGCAGCAACCATCATTAAATTTCTTTGTAAACTTAAACCAACTTCCCTAGCAGCTGACACTCTCTTTGCAGAATATATACAAACTGCTGCAGACATACTGGCATACCTGGTGTCACTCGTTTCTCTCTAGAATAGATGAACAGGTGGGATAGCTTGTTTATATGTTTTATTAAAACAAAGAGTTAGAAGGTTACACTGAAAAAACAATCAGACAAAACTAAATGAAAACTCCACCCAAGCTAAAACTTCCAATGAGTGAACTTTCAAACCTCCTGTAACAGAGGCACATGGAATATATGCAAATGAACTTTATAAACATCAAGTGTTTGTGCTATATGGCAATTCTGAATGACCACGACTTTTACATTTAAAGTCGTTTTAATGGACAATTTCAGGCTAATAAAGCCAAACCACACTAACTATGGATATGCATATTTCAGTCTTGTTATGACCTAATAAGCAGAATGCTGTACTAAGCATAAGAAACACAGGGTTGTTATACCCAGCTGATGTCCATTATCATTAAGGTGACTGCAAAATATCCCAAATAAATTAAAACAAAGAGTTAGAAGGTCACACTGAAAAAACAATCAGAAAAAAATAAATTAAAACTCCAGCCAAGCTAGTACTTCCAATGAGTGACCTCCCAAACCTCCTATAACAGATGCACATGGGATATATGCAAATAACCCTTATGAACATCAGGTGTTTCAGCTATATGGCGATTCTGATTGCCCATGACTTTTACATTTTAAAGGATAATTTCAGGCTAATAAAGCCAAATCCCACTAACTGTGGGTATGCATATTTCAGCCTTGCTATGACCTCATAAGCAGAGTGTTTGACTAAGCATAAGTAACACAGGGTTGTTATACCCAGCAGATGTCCATTATCATTAGGGTGACTGCAAAATATCCCAAATAAATTAAAACTAAGAGTTAGAAGGTCACACTGAAAAAACAATCAGATTTTTTATGCTATGCTGACGAGGTCATAACAAGGCTGACATATGCATATCCATAGCTAATGGGGTTTGGCTTTATTGGTGGGAAATTGTCCATTAAAACGACGTCCAATGTAAAAGTCATGGGCAATCAGAATCGCCATATAGCTGAAACACCTGATGTTCATAAGGGTCACTTGCATATATCCCATGTGCCTCTATTACAGGAGGTTTGGGAGGTCACTCATTGGAAGTTCTAGCATGGCTGGAGTTTTCATTTAGTTTTTTTCTGATTGTTTTTTCAGTGTGACGTTCTAACTCTTTGTTTTAATTTATTTTGGATATTTTGCAGTCACCCTAATGATAATGGACATCAGCTGGGTATAACAACCCTGTGTTTCTTATGCTTAGACAAACACTTTGCATATGTTATGCTGATAAGGTCATAGCAAGGCTGAAATATGCTTATCTGTAGCTAGTGGTGTTTGCTTCTATTGGCCTAAAATTGTTTATTAAAATGACTTCAAATGTAAAAGTCATGGGTAATCAGAATCGCCATATAGTTGAAACACCTGATGTTTGTAAGGGTCATTTGTATATGTCCCATGTGCCACTGTTACAGGAGGTTTGAGAAGTCACTCATTGGATGTTCTAGCTTGGCTGGAGTTTTCATTTAGTTTTTTTATATGTTTTATTACAAAAAGCACATCAGGCTGGATAACAGCATTACAAAATATAAACAAAACTGATCGACAAACTATACAAACATATATGCTTACATCTCAACAGCTTACTACAAAATGGCAGTCAGGCTTACATGTGCTCAGTATTTATACACTCGTGCAAGCCCCTGGAAGTCTTCTTAAGGGCATACATACATATTGATCTACATCCTCACTCTTAAATCGATTGCCCGCAAATTAAATGACATTAGAACAAAACATGCAGCGATATAGACATTAGACACAAACACAATGTTCATGTCCAAGTTGCCATGTATCTGTAATATGGTCTGGAAATGCAACCTGATCTAGTAATGTAGCAGTCAGAACTTGGTTTAGCAACAGGGACAATCTTTGGTGAACAACTCATATCAGGTACTTTGGGATTCATCTCAGGAACAGGGATGTATATTGAAATGTCCTCTGGAAATGGAATGTTGGATAACTCACTCTGAGATAGAGTTTTTCCTCACAGGCTAGGTGTTGTGGTACAGGCTTGGACACTGGCATCAAATGTTTCCAATTCCATCTAAACTCTACTCCTTGTGGTTCCATGATGTACGATCTCAGCTCTGGGTAAATACTCTTCATGACTCCAATCCGATCATAACCTTTGCACATTTGCATTCTCACTGTCTCTCCTTCATGTAATGGATTTAGCAGTTTGCTGGACTTATAATAAGTCTTCTGGGCTAACTGCTTTTTGGACAGATGGGCTTTTTCTAATCTGTCATTCTCAGCACTTGGAACCAATAAAACTACTGCTGACTGGTAATGTAGTTCTGGTTTGTCTTGACAGAAGTCTCTGAGTAAGTGAACCAAGATTTTATTACAAGGAATATTTCTAAGATTCAAGAGATTCAAGAAAACATCACTATTGTCTCATCTTGACTTCTCTAGTAATTGTTTTGCACTTTGAACTGCATGTTCCGCCAAACCATTTGAGTGTGGGTACTCAGGGCTACTTGTAACATGAATAAAGTCCCACTCTTCTGCAAATCTTTTGAACTGTTGGCTTGAAAAATGTGTACCATTGTCAGAAATAACTTTGTGTGTACTCGACCATGGTAGTCTGAGAATCTGGTTTAGATGAAGTGGTTCTCTCTGTTGATGTGACTTAGTACTATTGCATACAGAACAAGATGATAGCACTCTTTCAATATCTTGTGACATAGAAAGCCAAATACTAGTTCTCTCGCCCTTCTTTTGGTAGAGTCTGCTTCTAGGTGGCCATGATGTAAGACAGTAATGTACGTATGCTGCAAGAACTTTGGAACAATTACTATAGGACTTTTCCTGACAATACCATTGTCAAACAAAATCTCATCTCTGTAAAGAAAATAAGGTCACACTTCTTGAGGTAAGCTAGAATGTTTTGATGGCCATCCTTGTTTGATAAAGTAGTTGAGCTTCTGTAAAACTGGATCTGTGGCTGTATGACTTAAACTCGTCAAGACATGTGGAAGAAAAATTTCTCACTTCCATGACTACAAAATCAAGTTTATCATTCTTGTGCCATCCAGTGGTATTTCTGGGTGATCTGGATAAAGTATCAGCAAGATAAAGAAGTTTGCCTTTCTTGTAGACAAGATTGAAATTATACTGTTGCAATTTCAACATCTTGCATTGCAATCTGGCTAGAGCTGTATGCATTGGCTTTCTCAAAATAGTATCTAGAGGTTGTTGATCTCTTTCAATCTGGATAGGTCTACTATAAATATAATCATAGAACTTCGAATATACAAACACAATTGCCAGGAGTTCTTTCTCTATCTGAGAATATTGCATTTCAGTTTGGGTAAGAGTTCTGGATGCATAGGGAACAGGTTGGCACTCTTCTAGAATGACTGTACCAAGACCAAATTTCGAAGCATCACATGAAAGAGTAACTAGTTTGTGACTATCATAGTATGTGAGAGTTGGGAGACTGGCAATTCTTTGTTTCAGGACATCAAATGCTCTCTGGTGCTGTTCCAACCATAACCAGGATGCGTCACTACGTGTCAGCTCTCATGTCAGAGTGGTGCTGATATTTGACTCAAGTCTGGGATGAACTTGCCTAGATAACCATGCCATGAAAACGTTGCAGTGCGTTAACATTGTCTGGAGCTGGTAGCTTGAGAATAGCAGTTTGCTCGGAAGGGTCTGCTCATAAGCCTGAACTGGTAAACAACTGACCAATGTAGGTGACTTCTCATAACCTGAATTTGCATGTGTCAGGATTCAGCTTAAGAATCACTTCACAAGCTCTTTCCAGTATTTTCTTAAGTTTCTGTCATGCTCAGCTTCACCATTACCACCTACTACAATATCATCTACTATAATAGCACAGGAATATCCAGAAAAAAAAAAGATGCAGCTACTTGAGAGGAAAGTGGCTGCCTACAAACGTTTACAATGGCAGCGTTTTAGTTTTAGTGCTTATCTGGGTAAGGGCATAGTACCCCGAGGGCTCAGAGTACTGAAAATGCCCTCATATGGCAACATGTATCCAGAACTTTTAAAACGCTGGCAGCAATTGAATCTTAAATTAAGTTTAGACTATATGCTACTTATGAACAACTTTTTTTCTGCTATAGAAAGGGAGCTGAAAGAAGAAATTGTCAGCATGGAAGATAATTTAATGCAAATGTCGTGTTTTCAAACTATGTTACCAGCATATCAGCAAATGCTGGATAGACTGCATGTACTTGATGACCGTTTGGAAGTCGTCAAGAAATGTAAGTTGGTAAGAGACATGGGGGATTTTCAAAGGGGTAATATCTTCTCCTGGCCAAAAAATGATTCTATACCAGCTAGAGAAAATATCAAGGATAATAATATTAAAGACAATAAGAAACCTGCTGCACAGAAAGTCCTTCTGGACAGCCTGGATGATTTCCCAGAGTTAACGTCTGTGAATTTACAGCCCCCTGTGCATGAAATGGTATCGGCTGAACCGACAAATGAGATTCGAGCAACTCCGCCCACTTCTGTTCAAAATACGATGCAGATGGATGATGTGGATGCAGCCGCGTGTACACCGGGGACAGAAACTTCCAAGGAACTTGAAAATAGGAATGAAGAAACAAGAAAATTGCATCAGTCTACATTAAATTTTCTTCATAAACCGTTCCAACTTGATCGAGCTGAAAAAGTGAAAGAGTGCTCGACCTCACGGGGGAGAACTGTAGTGAGGGGAACGCCATATTCAAATAAACGGAAGAACAGTAGTCCACAAAAACAGATGAAAATAGTCCGAAGATAGTGGCAAGTATTTTAAACCTGTCTAGTTTTAAACTAGAAACAGCACATCATACCCTTTTACAAAAGGGAATGGGTTTTATTCCATCAGCTTGTGATAATGTTGTCACTGCTATAACGGACCTTAAGCAATTCGTTAGAAATGTAAGCTTGAAACTAATGTTTAAAAATAACATCTGTTCGTATAATAGCTGTAAAAGACGAAGTGTTTTTATACCAGTTAATGTACCTGTTCTTACAGCATTTCATGATTTATGTGAAAAAGAGTTGAGGCGTTTGTATTCTAAAAAAGTTGTGAAGAATTATTTATTTATTTATTTATTTATTTATTTGCAGTTGGTTTACCAGGATAGTCCATTGGGCCAAAAGAACCCGTTTTCAATGGAGTCCTGGGGAGAAAAGCTCCAATACATACAAATTAGATGCATACAAAAATTACAATAATGATTATACAGAGTAGAAGATAAAACCTTAAGCTCAAAATTCAAGAAGCATGCAAATCAGTACAGTATGATGAGGATTAATGAGAGATAAATAAACTAAAACAGTAATATGATATACTTTCAGAGGAGTTATTCAGAAGTAGACATAAAATAACATTACAGAGTAGATATTCTAAGGGAACATAGGCTTTGTTAGGTAGAGTTGAGTATCATAAGTGTAAAGGATGATGAGATATCATAAATTTATGAGGGGAGGGAGCAAGAACAATCCCATTGGGACCTCAGATATGTATGGAGAGATTTTTTGAACGTGTACTGGTTTGAGGTGGTACGAATGGATGGTGGGAGTGAGTTCAGAGGCAAGGTTAAAGGATAGTAAGTGTTTACCTGGGGGATGAGATGGTTTATGGACTTCTAATAGGTTTTGATTGTTAGACCTTAAGACTCTATTTGGTAGGTGCATTTTGAAGGCAGAAGCCAGGGAGGGACAAAGAAGGACTAAGAATGAGCTTGTGAGCGAAAGTGAGCTGTATATATGTGAGATGATTAGGTAGTTCGAGCCAGTTTAGGTTTTGGAGAGGAACAGTGGTGGGTGGAGGACCTGTGGCCATTTGCTAATTTGGCGATTTTATTATAGCAGGAGGAAAGCTGGTTTTAGAGAGGTCTGAAGATTGGTCAGTAATGGGGCCCCATAGAGAAGGGAGGGATGAGAAAAGCGAGTGTGATTTTGGAGGAGCTTGTAAGGTACTGATTCTGACGGTAGAGCATACCTAGTTTTTGATCAGTTTTTTTAATATTTAGTTGTAGATGGGAGTTGTAGCTAAGCTGATTATCAATTTGTACACCTAGTAGCTTAGTTTCAGACACTAGTTCAAGGGGTGAGTTATTTTGGCTGGTAATTGAGAAAGAGTTTATATTGAAGGAAGTGGATTTGGAGGGAGTAAATACCATAAGTTTTGTTTTGGAGGCATTGAGTGCCAAGTGATTTATTTTCATCCACTGTTCGGTAATTGAAAAAGCTTCCTGGGTAAGTGTTTGGAGCAGAGAGGAGGAGGTAGCAGAGCAGATAATGGTAGAATCATCTGCATATTGGATGATGTTTGCAAATGGAATTGATTTGTGGAAATCATTTATAAATATATTAAAGAGGAGGGGACCAAGAATAGATCCTTGAGGAACTCCAGTGGGGGTACTAAGGAAAGGGGAAGTGGCCTTTTTCCAAATTACAGCTTGGTATCTATTTGATAGATAGCTGGAGAACCAATTTATGGAGGAGGGAGAGAGGTTAAGTTTTGACAGTTTGGTTAAGAGCAGATTGTGTGAGATAGTGTCGAAGGCCTTGGAGAGGTCAAGTAGTAGGGTAGAGACAATGTGGCCGGAATCAAGTGCTGTATTAACAGTTTCAAGGAAGGACAAGAGGGCTGTCATAGTGCTGTGATTTGGCCTGAATCCGTATTGAGTAGGGGTTATAAGGTTGTTATCTAGGAGATGTCCTATTAGTCCTATTCTGAATATATAGCCTTGAGGGAGTTGAAATTAAATACAGATATAGTAATTAAGCAGGCGGATAAAGGGGGTGTTACTGTGATAATGGATAAAACAAAGTATGTGCAATCAGTGTTGAATTTGCTTAATGACACTACAGCATTTAAGGTAATAACTTATGTAGAGATAAACAAGTATATTAGTACTATTAATATGTGTGTATATGAGCTGCAACTTTCTGGTGACATAAACTTAGATTTATTTCATTTTTTTACTGTTCCCTGCCCTAAAATTCCTCAGTTGTATGGGATACCAAAGATTCATAAATCTTTAAATGAACCACCAATGAGGCCTATTGTTTTAGGTAATGGTTGACTAACGGAACCCATATCCATATATTTACAAAAACAATTACAACCAATTTTGGTTAAATGTGAAACGGTCATAAAAGATACTATAGATTTTATTATGAAATTAAAATGTTGGTATACTGATCCAGCTAGACCTAGGAGTATACAGAATGGTTTATTATTTGTAACGTTGGACATTTCATCTTTGTTTACAGTTATTCCCAATGACTATGGGATTAATTCTATACGTGAACATTTGGTTCACCATTCATCCTTTACAAGTAGACATATTGAAAACATCTGTCTATTACTGGATTTAGTATTATCTTATAATGTTTTTTTGTTTGATAAACAATACTATTTGCAGTGTACCGGTGTTGCTATGGGCACACCGGTAGCAAATACCTATGCAAATGTAGTCCTTTATCAGTGGGAAAGGACATATATATTTGATGGTAATACATTTTTAAATTCAAAATTATGTTTTTATCAGAGATTTGTAGAATGACTGCTTCTTAATATGGAATGGATCTGTAACTGAATTATCTGATTATTTATTGCATTTAAATACTACTACTACCTTCTTAAAATTTAAGATGGAATATTCTAATAGTTCAATTAATTTTCTGGATGTTAATGTAAAATATCAGGATTGTGTACTGAATACTAGTGTGCATAAGAAAGAGGTTAATGCTTGAAGGTATTTATATGGTTCCAGCATGCATGCACCACATGTCTTTAAAGGTGTGGTTATGGCACAGTTTGCAAGGATAAGTAGGTTAAATACGGATGAGGTATGGTTTTCAAACCAACTAAGTGATACGTATGAAGAGTGTTTGGGTAGTGGTTATGCATCTGATCTTTTGATGGATGTCAAAAATAAAGTAGCAAGAAATAGACATTCGTTATTTAAACCTATTTTTTATTCAGATGAGTATATAGGTAATAACAATTATGTTCAGCAAGATGAAAGGATTGTAAGATATGTCACATCATATAACACAATGTCATATTTGGTTAAAAAATGTCATAAACAAATACTGGATGGTATTAATGGCATCTGAAGAGGTTAGAATAGTTTTAGGTGATAGACCACACTTTACATATAAAAATATGAAAACATTAAAAAGTATGTTATGTTTCAAAGACTTTTGGGAAGATACACAAGGCCTTAATAAATCTGGAAAAAGAGGTACCATTAGTTGTAAGAATTGTAGTTGTTGTAGTGATATATATTTTGATATCAGTGACATCTATATGAGTAATGTGTTTATACATCCAATAACAAATGAAAAATTTATATTTAATATTACGGCTAGTTGTATAACTAACAATGTAGTTTATCTTGCAACATGTGTAGCATGTCCCTCATTTTATGTAGGAAAAACGAGTAGAAAGTTTAAAGAACGCATAATAGAACATAAATCAGAGATAAGAAGGGAATGTGAGAGCAATGCTCTATATAAATATATTTATGCACATGGAGTACATCATACATTTAAATTCAGGGTAATAGATAGAGTATGTGCATCTAATAGGGGTGGTGATGTAGGAAATTATTTAGAAATTAGAGAATATGAATGGATCATTAGGTTGTCAGCTGATAGCCATCCTGGTTTAAACTCCGCTGTCTCCATAAAGCCAATATTGATTAGGATACAACACACCAAGTTGAAATGAAGTAAACATGTATATGTTATTTTATATGATATATGTATGTATATAGGCAGGCTATACTGGTTGCAGTACATAGTGAATTTTGCATTATCAGCTTAGATTTTATATATATATATATATATATATATATATATATATATATATATATATATATATCTTTTTTCTATATATATATATATATATATATATATATATATATATGTATTTTTTCTAAATAATTGTTTTATATATGTTGTAAAGAAACTCTTCAGTGTTTTTTAGTGTTTTTTAATGTTTTTTAATGATGTGTTCTTTAATTTTTGATCATATGACTTTTGGGCTGCAGGTCATGTGATTGTGTTGGGCTCTTATTTAAATCATTGCTTGTGATTTAACCTGTATTAAGCATTGAGAAAGGGTGTGTAACCTGAAAACTTTGCGTGTCTTATAAAGGTTTTTCTTCTCGACGGTGTGTATTATTTGGAGAATTCTTTTGATACAGCCTTTGTTTCTACTGCTGTTCCAACCATAACCAGGATGCGTCACTACGTGTCAGCTCTCATGTCGGAGTGGTACTGATATTTGACTCAAGTCTGGGATGAACTTGCCTAGATAACCATGCCATGAAAACGTTGCAGTGCGTTAACATTGTCTGGAGCTGGTAGCTTGAGAATAGCAGTTTGCTTAGAAGGGTCTACTCATAAGCCTGAACTGGTAAACAACTGACCAATGTAGGTGACTTCTCATAACCTGAATTTGCATTTGTCAGGATTCAGCTTAAGATTCACTTCACAAGCTCTTTCCAGTATTTTCTTAAAGTTTCTGTCATGCTCAGCTTCACCATTACCACCTATTACAATATCATCTACTATAATAGCACAGGAATATCCATAAAAAAATTGCTCCATTGCACATTGAAAGACTTTACTGGCAGAATTTATCCCAAATGGCATTTTCAAAAATCTGTACCTGCCAAATGGACAGCTGAAAGTGGTTAGCAATGAGGATTTTTGGTCAAGCAAAATTTGCCAAAATGAACTCTTTGCATCTAAGACAGAAAAAAGTGACATTTGGCATAAGAGCAGTGACTTCCTTGACTGTGTGCATTGGGTGATGAGGTATTTTCAGTATCTTGTTCAATTCTCATGGATCTATACATATTCTGATATCATCTGAGCTTTTCTTATGAGCTACCACCATGGAGGATACCCATTCAGTCGGTTTATCTACTCAAGAAATCACACCTTGTTGCACCAGCTTATCTAGCTGGGCTTTGACTCTGTTCTGCATGGCTACTGGAACTTTCTAGGCTGGCCTGACAACTGGGATGACATCTGGGTCTAACCATGGAGTACACAACTGGAAGCTTACCTAGTTTGTCTTTGAAAAGATCAGCATAGGTAGAAAAATACACTGGGTGAAATTAGAATAGTGGTCTTTTAAGCTAACATGATGGACTTCCATGTTAAATGAAAGCAGTCCCATTTTCAAACTGTCTATGAGGCCTAATAATGACTGGACATACATCTTGACCACATAAAATAACAAGTCGCAGCATCTTCCAGCAGAGTAACATGAAAGAATTCTAACCCTTCCATTTGAATTTCATCACCACCATAAACAACAAGCTTTTCACACTTTGCCAAATCAAGCCTCTCACCCGCACATACTCTAGCAAATGTTTCTGCAGACATAACATTGCACTTTGAATCTGTGTTAACTTTGAGCTCTATGGCTTTTCCATTTATCCAAAGAATACAAAATACTTCATTCTTTGCCCATAAATCTACTGCATTAACTGTTTCACAAAGCACAGACATACCATCAACACAGAAAGTAGGGTTATAGCTTTCTAAATAATCAACTTGTTTCTTGAAATGTTCCCTTTTAATAAAAGAATGTGCACCTTTTGATTTACAAAACCTTTTGAAATTATTCCATTTATTACATTTGTGGCATTGTTGATCAAAAGCTAAGCATTTTTCTCTTTTAGCCTCATCATTTCCACCACAATTTCGACAGTTAGCAATAAAACTGGGAAGACGTGCCCTCACTCTTATGCTTGTTTGCTGACTCACTCTTGTGCTTCACTAAGACGGTGCAAACTCTGGAATTGCTGGAAAGGTCTGGGGGTGTCCAGGTGAGTGTTGCAGGGTTTACAGTTGCTGCCATGTGCTTGGGCCTATTTCTTTTAACTGCATGCCGCATACTATCAACATTGGCCTTAGAAGTTACTGGAAGCATGCATCTCTCATTTGTAAGCATATTTGTGTGCTCTTCTGTAAGCTCATATCTCTGACAAATCTCAATGGCCTTATTCAAAGTAAAATCACTGATATGAAGCAAAATCTTTCTCACAGCATCATCTTTAATACTGCACACAAGTCTGTCTTTTATCAACTCATCCCTTAAATCACCAAATCTGCACGTTTTAGCTTTGTTTCTCAAATCAGTTATATATGCTGCAAGAGTTTCACCAGGCTTTTGATCCCTTGTGTAAAATAAGTGCCTTTCCATTGTAATGTTTGTTTGGGGGTTACACATTTCTCTAAATTTATGTTTTAAGCACTCAAGGTCTTCCCTTGACTCAGTCGGTACAACTATATGATGGTTTTTCCTTTCTCCTGCAAAACAGCAGGTGCATGCACAAATTAATGCTCTCTTTCTATGTCATCTGGCCCAGCTAAATTAAGCAGAATAAATGTCTTTGTATGATCATCTTTACCAGAAAATGCAGCATGTATGAAAATATCATACTCTTGCTCAAATACTCTCCAGTTCTCTCCAATATTAGTATCAAACACTAGTGATCCTGGTTTTTGAGATCCATCTGCCATGCCAACAAATTATGCCAAAACACACCATAAAATATGACCCTTTTATGATTTTATATAAACAAGCTGCTATGTGTGCTTGTAATAACATTCAAATGCTCAATAAACTCTGTACTTTGTGAAATATGCTTTGAAATGGCTGTATTTTCACAAAATAACTGTACTGTAATTCTTTGGTACCCTGGACTGTATTACATGTGTACTGTAATACTGCACAAACATGTGAACACTTCATACACTTTAGATATCTTGAATAGCTTTAATCAATGCGATAAAAGTAGTGCTTTGCGAAAAGTACGGTTGTTTCTTTATCTTATTCATTTTATGTGATTTGGACTTTATTTCTAACATTTTCCATATTTATATGAATATTTCTATCAATATGTCACAGTTTCAGACATTTCATTTGCTTAAAATATCATTTGGAGCATTCTGAATACTCGGATAAGAAATCATTTGAGCACGTTTTAATACCTGAAATTCATTTCTGACCTGTTTTGCGAGTTATTCACACAGTAGGGATGATTCACTCCTGTATATTTCTCCAATCTAAACTGAGTGCCACTTGGTCGCGAATCTGGAGAAACTGGACCCCATTCAGGCATCATGTCTCTTGTCCCTCTTTAGTATAGATGATAAACAGGCGGGGTAGTTTGTTTATATGCTTCATTACATTAAAAGACATTAGGATGGATAACAGCATTACAAAATATAAACAAATTGATTACCTGACAGACTATACAAACATACATGGTTACATCTCAACAGCTTACTACAAAATAGCAGTCAGGCTTGCACGTGCTCAGTATTTATACAGTTGTGCAAGCTCCTGAAAAGCTTCTTAAAGGCATGCATACATATTGATTTACACCTGGTATCCATCCTAATACGCGGATATGTTATGTATACCACCTCTCTATGGAACCAAACATATGTTTATATCAAATTACATTAAGGATGCAACTCAACTGACCAGTTCTACTATAAGCCTGAAACTATTCTTCCTCCTGTATACAAAATTCTAGAATTGTGCTCACTCTTACTACTGCAAAAGTAATGACTTTTACTCACTTGCAATGGCTTCTGCCCAAACTGTAGCACTAATGCAGCACTACTGGATTTCATTATACAATATATCAGAACAGAAATGAAGGAAAATTGGTCTCATCAATGGTTCTTGATCTCTCAAAAGTTCTTGACACTGCCTCTCATACAAAAGTGTTAACCCCTGTTTCTGAAGCGAGTATGTCACTTGGCAGTACCATACAGTTCAAAAGCTAACTTAAGGCCAGAACTCAGTATGCCAAATGACAGCATTCTTACTCAGCCTTTCTACCAGTAACAAAAAGAGTCATTTGAGGGTCCATTTTTGAACTTCTGTTGTTTAATTTATTAATAATGTAACTACTGCCTCTGACCCTTGTTAGTAAGCAAACAATTCATCTCTCATTTGTTTAGCTGCCACTATGCAAGAACTCCTAGATATCACTTAGCAATCTTTGTCTTCAACTGAAAGCTGGCTTAAAGGTTTGAACATCTTACTCAGTTCTGAAAAGACCTAACTAATGTTCTTTACTCCTAAACTGTACTTAATTGCTAGAAATAACTTCATAGCTACATTTCCTAATACCATCAAAATAGAATTAGTTGCTCATTTGAAATTGCTTGATGTCATTATAGGTGAAAACTTGACATTCAGACTATTACACCATCACGCACACAATGCAAATACAGAATACATTAGAAACTAAATCTCTACAGGGCTAGTCCCTGTCTCACAGATCAAGGCTGCAAAACTCCAGCTTCTGCTTATCTTTTATCAAGCCTTCTCTATGCTACCCCAGTTTTCAGTAACCTTCATTCCTCACAAATGGCAAAACTAGAATTATGGTACAACAAAACAACTCTGTTTGCTACCAGTTTTCCATATGCATCTTAGCACTGTATTGTCCTCAGAAAACTTAAATGGATTGAATTCTCCAACTGTCTCAACTATATCCATAGTAAAAAAAAACTGATGCAATCTACTACAAAAAAATAAATGTTCAGTATTATGTATCATACTGCAGTGGTGTTCGGCCTAACAGATGGCTTGCTCCAAAGCAAGTATCTCACCACCACACTAACATTTAATGACTCATATGGAGATTCTTTATACTCTAACTGCATCTTCAAACTCTGGAATAGCATTCCACTTACTCTCAGTTAGACAACCTATATAATTTCAAATATAACCTGAAAAAAAATCTTCATAGATTTCTGGCTCTGTAGTTGCTTCTCTCCTCCCAGTTTACCTAGTTTATCCATTAGCATAAATGTTTCCTCCTCTACTGCCTTATCTTTCTGTTTGTTGCTGTCACTTGTACTTGGTACAGGTTTGTCCTATATCAGTAAAGCTCAGTCTATATTATAGTTTGCACTTTCTATTATTTTATAAGTATTTTGATATACAAAATTGTAATTTTATAGTATTACACTATCAAACTTTCTTTTAAAGTAATTATATCTGATTTTTTTTACCACTCTGTTGAATTTGTAAAAATGTTGTCAAGGTTATTGTTAATCATATTTTTATTACCATTATTACTGTGCTGTGCCATTTTTGTACTTACTTGTTGAAGGCAAATGATGGGGCTTTTCTCCCAGGGCCTCCAATGAATAAGGATAATTTTTACCCAAAGTTTCTCAGTAAACAAATGCAAATAAATAAAGATATGCATACATATGTACATAAATCAATAAATAAAACTGGGCCATATTTGGTGATCAGCAAGACATTATTGATAAGGTAGGGGAAAGAGCTATTGTAGTTTACCAGAAAGATGTATGTATCAAAATGATGTTGGAAAGAACAGTGTATGAGGCTACCAGTGGTAAAATGATGAAGTGTGGTCATTGTACGCAATGTAAAAATATTTTGGAAGGTAAAGAAGTAGACATTTGGGGTTATGGTACCATGAATTTAAAGAGGAAATATCACTGTAACAGCAAGGGGGTGATATACATGGCAAAGTGTCAACAATATAAAGGATTTTACATTGAGAAAACTGTTAGGCACTTAAAAAACAGGATGTATCAACATTTTATGACATTGCAAAAAAAAGATGAACACAATGCTTTATTTAGGCACACTAAGGAATATCTAAATCACACTTTTAAATTCATTGTCATTTACAGTGTCCAAGAGAGACCTAGAGGTGGACCTGTAGATTTATTTAGAGTACTAGGAGTGGCAGCTTATATGTAATGATGCTAACAAACCTGGGCTTAATGAGACTGTATCCATGTTTTGTTATCATAAGCTAAAATCAATGTTTGCTATTTAGTTTTGCATTTTTTAAATACACTTTTAAATCTGTTTTATGACTTAAAAAGTTTTATAAGGTAAAGAGTTAAAAGTTTAAAAAGTTATTAAGCATTTTTACATATGGTATCTTTAAGGAGAAAAGGTTAATTATGACCTAGATTTGTTTTTTAATTGAGTTAGTCATGTGACTTTTTTAATTGTATTTAAGCTGGCTTTTTGTCATTTTGTGTTAGAAGAAGTCCATGTACTTCTTGGACAGAAGCGCTAAATGAGAAATAAACAGTGTGTGTACTACAGGTGCTTTGGGCACTTTCTTTTTTATTTTTATTAGTTGGTTTATATATTTTTTTTCTTAAATAAATAAATAATTAAGGGATGGCATTGGGCATGGTGGAAGATGGTGGGGTGTGTTATAGGTCACTATAAAAAGGGTATTATGGAAAGGAATACTTAAGGAACTGGGAAAGAGATGCAAACAAACTGGAAAAAAAGAAAATGTTTTTAAATAATCAAATAGATGAACTGGTATTCTCTAATTATCCATATTTGTGCTTGTACTGTTTGTGCATGAGTAAAAGTGTAAATTCTATACCAGACTTTCTGCCCAGAATGGGTTTCAGTGCCTTTCTTTGACCTGTTGGCCATTGGAACAGGTACCAGCTTCCCAGTGACTCTGCAGATCATAATGCAGTCTATCAGAGAATGGATACATCGATGGTCACAAAGCTACAAGTGGCAAATAAAGATCTTTACAAAGTTGAGGCAGAAATGAGATTAACACTGATAGTGATAATCAGACCCCTCAGAAGAATTACTGCCAGGGTGATGGGGGGGCAGAGGTGGAGATTATGAATAGAATGAAGGAATTTTGCAGATGTAAGAAAGAAACCAAGACTGGAAATAAATGTGCTAATGTATCAGAGCTGTGGTACACAAAGCTAGGGAGTAAGCAGGGATTCTCAATTAATTATTTGTATCACTGTTTACAAATGAGGGTGGAATGCCAGCATGGCTGGGAAAGTAGATGGTTATGGTGGAATCAAACAAACAGATTGAATTGTTGCCTGATGGAGAAAGAAAAGCTTAAGGCATTAAGGAAAATAAAGTAAAGTAACCAGATGGGTTGCTACCAAAGGCATTCATGCAACTAATAAGTTTGTGAACAAATCCACTGACAGAACTGTTTAGCAGATTCCCTTTCAGAAGGGTGATTTTAAAAGAAATGTAAGAGTATAATGGTGGCATCTCTCCATAAGGGAGCACCAATCAGCTCCCTTGGTAACCCTAGAAAAGTTAGGCTGACATTAATGGCTTATTATCATACTTACACAGCTGTGGGATGCCCACAGTTTCAAATTTAGTCAATCAATGGTTGATGGTATCCCTTTTGCACCTGTGTAGGTCATTAAAATGATTCCTACACTGTACTCTAGTGTGTAGGATGCCAGTAGCACTGAAGGGTCTATATTATATATTCGAAGCTTCAAAATTTCGAACCTCATATGTTCGACAACATATGAACGAAACTTGAAACCTTGAATATATAATAAAAAAGTAAAAAAAAAAACTTACCTTAACATTCTGGACAGGGAGGCAAGCACCCCTGCACCCCCAACACCCCCCTACTTACATATACCAACTCAGAGACCACACTGCAGTGCAGAAAAGGGAAATTTTCCCATTCTGCGTGTATGGAGCCATTGCCTTTCACCTTCGAACTTTTCAAAGTTCGATCATATGGTGTCGACCATATAACATTGAACTTTAAAACGTTCAGCAATTTAATAGGGACCTGCACCGAATACAGCCTGAGCCGAACTACTCCATGCCTTAGACTTGTACTGGGAGACAGAATAGTCCCTCTGCAGAAGCCGTTGGCTGTGGCACTTTACCAGGAGTCCAATAAATATCCTGGATCCCTTCATATCCCACCTCTCTGCCCTAAACTGGACAGCTTCCCCACTAATTCCAGATATGTCTAACCAATTCCGGTTATCATGTTTACTGGTAATGTGCAAACCCGAGGAACGGTGCCAACTGTATTTGCACAATGTTAAGCAGAAAACAATAGTGCTAAGCAGGGATGACATAGATATTAAAAATAAGAAGGTTAACCTGCCACTTGTCTTAGTTTGAGGGGTGTCTGCTGGTGTAGCTTGGAAATATGTATTGAAAATTGGAAGGTAACTGTTAAGTAAGTTAAATTTGCAGACATGCACTGGGGATATACATGCCATGACCTGACACATTTGTTTTTGGCTTTATACACTGATAAATTTGATTTTTAAAGTGTGGGATTCAAACCTAGGCATAAGGGACAAAACATTTTCTTCCACAGTGTTGATTTTCCATCTTTGCTACAGAAGAAGTGGTGCTCAGTCATTGTCAGGAATCTTTCTTAAATACATCTGACAGTTTGAGGTATTACAGATGTAAGTGTGTGACCTGACAAGATTCTTGTATATAGAGCCAGTTGTGTAGGTGCCATATTTAATTGTGAAGGCCATCCAACTCCAGGTAGCAGAATTATACTTACAGAAATATAGTACACAGTATACTCTCAGTCATACATCTGAAAACACAATAAGGGTATCTTATCCTTCATACATATAATTCATATCAGCTGCACTATCTAAAGTGTTACATGTGGGAGTTAATATAATGGGAAGTGGAATGACAGTAAAAATATCTGGAATGTCCTGTATTAGAAACCAGGACCATGTGTATGGCAGTCCTGTACTTATACCCATTGCCACAAGAACGTTGAAATAACATTTGTCTATTTTACAGTTCATTGTTATAAACTGCACTCACACAGCATTAAAAATAGGTTGCACACCCTGTACTATAATGCAGGACCATCTGTACTCCAGACCTACACTTAGACCTACTGCCACAGGACTAGTGACATGACATTTCCATAAATTTCTAATAATTCTTAAGTTCTTTGTGTTAACTGCTTTGCAATGCCACTTAGCATTTTTGCATGATGTCCGATACAATTAATTGAATGCATCTGTTTTCAATTATTTGCTGTCTACATCCTGTCTGCAGGTGTTCCATAACTGCAGCTGTTGGGGAACCTTGCTAATCACAGTGGCTTAGTGGCATTGTATGCCAGAAAGCAAAAATTGCAACAGTGTATTGATTTTGACTTTTACACTTTTACAGATGCCCTGTCGGCAAGTGGTCTTCAGGTGTTCTATCTGCTTCCTGTGTGGGCCACTAGTCTTGATTTGGGCACTGCTAAGAGTCATGCAAACAAGATAAGCACAGCCAGACCTGACATTCATTTTTTTCAGTTTCCCTTGTTTGTGCTAAGCTGAATACTGCAAAAAGACTGGCCAAAAAAAAAAAAAAAAAAAAGAAAGAAAGAAAGAAATAAAAGGGAAAAGTAGTTTAAATGAAGAAAAGCAGTCTATGATATAAACACTACAAAATGTTTGTTAGTACACTCTCACTTCAATGAACCTTCAGAACAAAGTAAGGGTACCTTATCCCTATTTGGCACACAACAGCTTTGCAGCAGGGAGCTAAAATCATTCTGCATACAACCAGCTGCAATATCATCCAGAGTACTAACTAACCACATAACAGTTATTTGTACATAGGTTCATAGGTTCATAGGTAGGTACTAGGCTATTGGTCCTAGGGCCTATATAAGCCTAGCCAAATGGTACCCTGGCTTTTGCCACCCAAGAAAATTATTTTCCTGTGCCCCTGTCAAGTAGAGCCACAGAAGTGATACCCGGAGTGAATTTCCTATCTCCCATCCAATCATCAAGATTTTTCTTGAAGAGTGCTAATGAGGAGCTTGGTTTGATATAGATAGGTAGTTTGTTCCAGAGTATGGGAAGTCTCTGAGACAGGAATATATCCCTCCAGCATGTTCTGTTTATTGTGGTGACAAGGTTTAGGTCCCTAGAGCGTGTAGCTTGGAGGGGATTGGGATTTCTTTACATGGAGCATGTCCATCAGCTCTGGATTTGACATAGCTTTGTATGTTAGGCAGAGATTGCCTTTGAGTAGGCGATATGCGACAGAGTAAAGCTAGAGTTTTTGAGATGGTCTGCGTAGGGCATTTTGGATGTAGTGCAAAAATGCAGCTATGTCTTACCTCTCTGTGTTTTTGTTCAGTCTTGTCTTATCTGACTGGTAATTTGAGACATGCAGTCTGTAAGGCATTCTATATCCTTGTCCTTAAAATGTGTAAAGATATTAAATGGCAATAATATACAGTTGTCAACAAATGAAGGGGAGGTTGGATGTTAATGAACAGGACCTGTAAATTGTGTGCTGCTTTCTTACATTTCCAGCCTTGGTAAAATTACTTCTATACCCTTTGTAAGTCTAACCTGACATACCCACTGGAGGTAGGGCAGTCTGCATTGTTGTTGTGTTTTCCTTTTTCTCAGCAGTAATCATTCATAGCTTCAATCCATTAGCAGCGATCATTAAGGGAATGCCTGCACTATGTTTACATATGCTACACAGGGCCAAGCATTTGGAATTCAACAATTCTAATGAGTTCACACCTGATTTGCATCTTCACCATGCTAACAGCCCTGAATCTACACTATAAAAAGGCAAACGTGTAGCTAGGGAACATGAAGATGAGGGGACATGTTTATGTGGAGAACACAGAAGAGGCTATTACTTTGGGATATATCTGCACAGAAGACTACTGAACTTGAGAAGGACTTTTTGCATTTTTCAGCTATATACAGCAAATGCTGAAATGTCAGTTAAAAATGTGTTGTGTATATATATATATATATATATATATATATATATATATATATATATATATATTAGCAAATGCTACTAGTATCTGCATATGTTACTTAGAAGTGTACTGATGACATGGGCATGTTTATCAGGGCATTTCACATGTATACATGGTTGACAATAGCTTACAATTGAATGTTCTTTGTTAGATCTGTGCACATGTTTCAGAGACAGTTCATTTGATAGCACTTTTAGCATTCAACCTATGGATTGTTAGCAAAATGTGTCATTTGCCTGCTCTCTTGGAGGTGGGTGAGTAAAGCTTCATTTTTGTTTTGACACAAACAAGGATATCTTGCTATTGTTACTCTCCTTTGTTTTGCATGCAACCTTGCTTTGTGTGTGAATGTAATATGTTACAACCACACAATTCCTGTTGTTAATAGGTTCATAGGTAGGTACTAGGCTTACAGCCCAAGGGCCTAAGTAAGCCTAGCCAACAAGGTTCCTGGCTTACACCACCCAGGAAAGTTAATTTCCTGTGCCCCTGTTGAGCAAAGCCACAGAAGTGATCCCCGGTGTGTATTTCCTATTTCCCATCCACTCATCAAGATTTTTCTTGAAGAGCGCTAATGAGGAACTTTGCTTGACATAGATGGGTGGCTTGTTCCAGCATATAAGAAGTCTCTGGGACAGGAATCTATCCCGTCAGCATGTCCTGTTTATTGTGGTGGCAAGGTTTAGGTCTCTAGAGCATGTAGCTGGGAGGGACTGGGATTCCTTTAGGTGTAGCATATCCAACAGCTCTGGGTTTAACATAGCTTTATATGTTAGGCAAAGATCTCCTCGGAGTAGGTGGCATGCTACAGAGTAAAGCTGGAGTTTTTTGAGATGGTCAGTGTAGGGCATCTGTTTGAGGCCAGTAATCCTCTTTGTGAGGTACTTCTGTGGCCTTTCCAGCTGCTGCAGATGTCTTGTGAGGTACATTCCAAAAGGGGTGTTGTACTCTATAATGGGTCTAATGAGTGCCAAGTAGAGGGGAACAATGACCTCTTTTTTCCTGGATGAGAACCCTTTTGTGATGAGGTGTGCCACATAGAAGGATTTCCTGACTACTGTGGTGATGTGATTATCAAAGGAGAGACTACTGTCCACCTGGGTCCCAAGGTTTCTTATCACACATTCGGCATTAAGTAGACTACTGTTTATGTGGTAGTTCATGGGTACTGAGCTTTTACCAAAGGGGATAACAATGCACTTTTTGGAATTGAGCTTGAGGCCATGGCTTTGACACCAGGCATCTGTCTCAGTAATGAGGCCCTTCTGTAGGATGTCCACATCATTTGGGGACTCGACTATGGCTCCTAGTTTGCAGTCATCAGTGAACATCATTAGCCAGAGGCCTTCTGTGTTAGTCTGTATTTCAGAGAAGTAGATACCAAAACAGGGGAGGTCCCAGGACTGAACCCTGTGGTACTCCACTTGTTACTGATTTGAAGTCAGATTTGGAGTCTGCAACTTTTACAGTGTGGGTTCTGTCAGTGAGCCAGTTGGAAACCCATCTTGTGACATAGGGATTGATACCTGGTTTAGTGAGTTTAGCTATAAGTCCAGAATGGGGGATGGTGTCAAAAGCTTGGCGAGGTCAAGATAGGCTGTGTGAACTACCTTACCCTCATCTACAACTTTGGTGACTGCCTCAAAGAAATCGATCAGGTTCAGAAGGCATGATCTACCTTTCACAAACCTGATCTGGGTGAGGTCCAGAGTTTAGAGGTTACCAATGTCTTTGTTTATGAGTTCCATAATGATACGTTCCATGGCCTTGCAGACCAGGCTCATCAGACTAATAGGGCGATAGTTCCCAGGATCAGTGGTGGCTTTCCCTTTGTGGAGTAGGATAACTGTTGCTGTGCACCATTCAGTGGGCAGAAAGCCTGACGTGAGACTATGATTGAACATGGTGCTTAGGTGGGGAGCCAGTTCGTTCTGAAATTTGTGTAAAACATAGCCTGGAATGTTGTCTGGTCCCATGGATGCTGTGTTTTTGGTTTTAGAGAGTGCATCTTTTACCTGCATAGATGTGATTACAGGACTCTGCATTCTTCCTGTATAGATATGGGCCCTTTAGGGGTGAGAGGGGGGTAAAGTTAGCACTGATCCTATCTGCCAGGATGTTGGCAGTATCAGTTGGTTTTGTAATTTTCATGCCATTGTACTGTAACACAGTAGAGCAGATCTGGGTGTTGCCACTGAGATTCTTGACATAGCTATAGAATGCTTTGTGGTTGCCCTTAGAATCAGTGGTGATTTTGTTTTCGTAGCTAGCTTTGGAGGATATTATAAGGGATCTCTGCTTCTTACTGAGGCTGACCAGGGAGCTCCTCCACTCATGGGATTTTACTCTCTTTTGCAACAGTTTCTTCCTTCTGTTGTAGAGTTTGTTTATGGCATGGGGACCACTAGATTGGCTTCCTTTTTTTGGAGGATAGCATCTTGGTTTTGTTTGGGATAGCGCAATCCATGCACTCGTGTAAGTGCTTATAGAGTGCATTTGTGTAGGATTCAGCAGCCATAACTGTATTGTTCATCTGCATGGATGTCATGCAGTTCGCCCCTTCTGTCTTAAGAAGCATGAAGTTGGCTTTGGAGAGATTTTTTTACCATGGTTTCCTTAATGGTGGGTGGGGCGGGATGCAGATATCTAGGGTGATTAGCTTATGGTCAGATCTGAGCAACGAGGAGTTGACTTCAGGTGTGGAACACCAGTCACTCATGTTGGTAATGATTAGGTTTAGGATATTGTTGCCCCTGGTGGGGGTGTGGATACGTTGATCCAGGCAATGGAATTTATGAATATCAGAAAGCGTTGAGTGAAGGAGTTGGTACATGAGTAGTTTTTCCAGTTAATGGTGGGGTAGTTGAAATCGCCTATTATTAGGGTGTTTGGTTGAACCCTAATATTTTCCAGTATATCAAGAAAAGAGGAGTGGAAATCCTGGGGCATGGTGGGGGATCTGTAGAAAGCTACAATTTGGATTGCAGTTTTGCCCAGAGTTAGTTGCACTTGGATAACCTCGGATGCATTATGCTGCGCAACTAGCCTGAAGGTGTGGATATCCTTAATGAATATGGACACACCTCTGCCTTTGGTGTTCTCGTCCAGGTTAGATGGCCGAAAGGTGTGGTATGAGTTATAGCCTGCCATTTCAAATATTTAGACTATTTTATGTTTCTCCAGTGGGTAATACTGAAATGTTACCTTTTCTGTTTTATCTGGGAACAGGTATGTTTTAGGTATGTGATACTTATAAGTACTATTATTCTGTTGTGTTTTAGGACACCTTGGACTATGGCACTGTGGTGTCTCAATCCCCAAAAACATTCTTTCAGTTACCCTGAAAATCAGGTCATTGTGGAAGCTTTTAGATGCCATGGTGCATGGAGGATGTGGAGGTATGTCAGAGAGAGCACATATTTGGTAGCAGGGATTTGCAGATGTGAATGCAATAGGCAGCTACAGCAGGATATATGATCAGGTGCACCATAGGGCCACTGATATGATCTCATCTACATGACCCGTGATCAGGTGGGTACCAGGAAGGGTGCTGCTACAGAGCCATCACTAACAGCAAATGAAGAGTTCCTGTCTACTGTCATGGATCAAGACAGCTCCCAGGAAAATGCAAAACAGCATGCCCTTGACATTGGTGTTACTGTTTCAGGAACAGCAAGTATGTCCCAGGAGGAGTTTCAAGATAGGCTTATGTATCTCAGTTATTAAATACTCTTGTGTAGTAAAATATTTAATCAATACAATAGGCCGCTACAGTAGGATATATGATCAGGTGCACCATAGGGCCATTGATATGATCTCATCTGCATGACCCGTCATCAGATGGGTACCAGGAAGGGTGCTGCTACAGAGCCATCACTAACAGCAAATGAAGAGTTGCTGTCTAGTGTCATGGATCAAGACAGCTCCCAGAAAAATGCAGAACAGCATGCCCTTGACATTGGTGTTACTGTTTCAGGAACAGCAAGTATGTCCCAGGAGGAGTTTCAAGATAGGCTTATGTATCTCAGTTATTAAATACTCTTGTGTAGTAAAATATTTAATCAATACATTACTTATGTTAAATAAGAAATTGGCTGGAGGGATTGTAGATTTCTACAGTTGACAACACATTCTGATTGATTACACATGGGAACAAGTTGGACTTATCATCCAAGTTCTTGTTGAAAGTATAGTTAATGGACATATAAAGGGCAAAATGTTTTACCCCCTGTGTTACTGTTAATTGTGATGATGTTGTCCTTAACTTTTTCTTAACTTCTTCCATCCAGCATAGGGAGTATACTATCATCTGCAAATAGTAAGCCAAACATTTTATGTCAGTACTGATGAGCAGTTCAAAGAAATATTTAGTTTGTGATGTTGGTGTCAGGTGTAGTGTGTGTATTGCTGTACTGCCTGTAATAGTGGCACCACTGTTAGTTTGTTAGCATATATTAGACTATAGTAGTGTAGGTATTAATATTTTCCTGTGTTTGTTGCTTATTATCACAGGTGATCCTGACAGTGGAATCCTAGTACTTCTACCACCTGATGTCAGAGTACCATCAGACTCTAATGATGATAGTGGTCAAACAGAGGCATATTTGGGGGATGCAGAGGTTGAATCTGACACTGAGTTACATAGAACCATTCCCCGTAATTCCATCAGACACAGCTAGTAGGCCCATGCCTACCCATTCCAGTGAGCCCTCAGATACTGGACAGGTGGAGAGTAAGACAATCAATCAGGGAAGTGTGGTTACAGTGGCTTCAGTGCCTGTTGACTCTGGCTGTAGCCAAAGTGTGGGTGAGGTGCCATGCAGGAAGGTTGTTAGGGGTGCTCAGAGGAGGCTTTCTGTCTATCCTTCACCTGATCCAAGTGTCTCTTCCCGTGCCACTCACCGTATGTTTAGGGCTGTCATGGAGGCATAGGCATGTTCCCATAGGTCCTCCAGAGAAATACTTAGGGTTGTAGATGTGGCACAAGCTGACATGTGTGACTGCCTCAACTGTGTTGCTGATTGAATTGATTGGATGAATGACACTTTGGAATGGGCAGTGTCTGTGATGTAACATCTGCTGGGAGGTGGATGGCATCCTTGTGGGTGTAGGTGAACCACATCATCTGCTGTTAGCTAAACTTGGCCATGCCTGATCATGCTTCCATAATGGCAGTACTTACACAGCCCCATCAGTGGTTGAGCTGTCCACACCCAGATGTGGCAGGACATGGGGTCATGCGCAACTCTTGGCTGAGCCAGTTCTCATCATCGGGTACGACAACAATGAACTGCCACCTCTACCACCCACGGCTCACACCTATCTGACATACCAAGATGTAGAGCTAGCAGAGAGCTTGGCTGTGTTCACGCAGACACTCACAGACCAATTTCACCTGAAGGACCCATACAGACACACGCATACACAACAGCTACATGGTTCAGCCATTAAGCTTAAAACTCATTTTTTCTCACTACCCATTTGTTACTTTACCCAAATGTCTGTCTGCTTCTCTTTCTTATTCATACATACTCACCAACTTTTGTGTTAGCCTAGGCTTCCTGCCTTCCCCCCATAACACCCTGTGCAAGTGATGATAACTGTGCCATATCCATTTTACATCTTTTGTATTCAGGGATACATAAGCTTTGTGTCTGATTCTCAGGGTGCATAGCTGACTTACTGCTTAGTATATCTGCATTTGTTATGTTGAAACTGGTAATTGTACCTGTGACTTATATTGGTCTTAGAAAGTTGGACAATTGTTAGCATCAAACTTTTTTTACATCAGTATTGTTAATGATCTTATCAGGGTTGTGAAGTCTGAAACTAAAATGTATCTCATTACTTTCAAACCTCTATCTTTAATGATTTTCCTGTACAAAAGTATGGTGCTAAACTGAGGACATTCGGTCATCATCAATACTTTTGAGAGGTATGACTGTGTGAATCTTTGATGCCTGAGGCCTACTATTTTACAATGGAAAAATATAAGTCACATAAGTCTCTGCTGTCACACATACATCTCAACCTTTTAGTGCACTAAATCTGGACAAAGCCTGACAAGATCGGGATACAAAGGGCATAAAAAGGCACATATTTTACATATTGCTCTTATAAACGTAGAAAGTTGCTAGAGTAACAGGTTTGTGTTAATATACCTTTTCTGAAGGATTTGAAGTCTGAAACTGAACTGTATGCCATTATTTAGCGACTTTAGTCCCCAGATTATCCCGGTGATTTGCTAGAAAAAAACACAAATTTTGTGAGGAATAGACCACAAATATGAGGCAAAAAAGACGTTCTGTGAAAATCTGGACAGCTGACGGGTATGCTGTCACATGTTAAGGTAATTTCTGTAGAAATCACCCACTTTTTACTTGCTTGCACTATGAAATACGACATGCAAGGATGTACCAGTCATTCATATTATTACACAATGCACTCCAGATACAACGTTTTGTAAATCCAGCAGTTGCAATAGTTTTAGTTCAGAGCTGACTCTGTCTGATGCTAGTAGCATGCAACCATTACATGTGTACATAAAGGTTGTGAACATTGCCTGGTGCCAATGTTACCATATGTATGTGTGTATAGGAGGAATGTTTTAGCCCCTTAGGTGGTGAATGAGTATGCTATGTGTTATCTCTTAGCCAATGCAAAGACATATTGAGCACAGCTACATCTGCATACCCCCACTGCAGCTGCTGGTGCCCCCCTCCCTGACTCCTCACCTGTGTGTGGCTGTGATGACCTTGCCATTGGTGGTGGGATGTATGCCTCTTCCCCCTTACTGATCCTGCTGATGCTGTTTTCTCAGGATGATATTGTGTAGCATGGTACATACAGTGAATATTTCAGTACATGTATGAGGATTGTACTGTAGGGCTCCCCAGATGTATCTAGCAGCATGCACTACGATATTTCTGGTTTGAGCGTGTGCCTCATTATGATATCTTTCAGCAGGTGTGTGTACATTTCTGATAGGTGTCATCAGTCACAGCTCCAGTGCATAACCTGCATTTCCCATTAAATCACCCTGTGGGATATTCCACTTAGTGAACTTCTAATACAGTTGAGAGGTGTGCCAGATATGAGAGTCATGGTAACTGTCTGGGTTGACAGCACACATGTTCAGGATGATTCCCTTGGCATTACAAATGACTTGGCAGTTAATAGAGTGGAAGCCCTTTCTTTTATGTAGAGCCTTCCCCATTCCCCAGGTTGTGCTTTCATTTCTACATGTGTGCAATCTATGGCACCCAGTACTTCAAGGTTGTGTGCTAGAGGATAGAACTGCATATTTCTGGCCCTGTCCTCAGGAGTATGTGGAAAATATATGTGGTCACTGGCATGTTGGAGTATAGCATTCAGGAACTGATGGAGGTTCCTGGGTGTTGATGCCTGTGACACACCCAGCATGTCCCCTGTTGGTCTCTGAAATGTATCTGTGGCTAAAATTCGAAGTGCTACACATACCTTTGTCTTCACTGAGATGGGTTCCCCTCTGTTTACCTTGGCTCTGAGCTCAGAAAGATACAGGTTGCAGAGTTCCTGTAGTGTGTCTCTATCCACCCTGCAGCACTCTATAATTTCCACATCATGTAGAGTGTGATAAGTTACCAGGGTTCTGAAAACTCTTCTCCATCTTGTCCTTGGCCTATTAGCAGCAGCAGCATAGACCAGTCTGTTGCACAGACACATGAATTAAAGCAGCAACAGCCACTAACATTGTTTCTGTGTAGACTCATTTCCGTGGTTGTATTCTAATATAAATCACAGGCACAATTGGAATTCGCAGGGAAAACCAGCACTAAGTCTACACTGTTGCTTTATAGCTTGTTGAATAGCTCCTCCATCTTGGATTGGTTGACTAGCATACAGTTCAGTTGCTTATGCTGTAATTAGCATGCCACGGTGTTTAGCTTGTTTGCAAGGCTCTTACTGAATCCATTGGAGTCTGGTACTATGTGCGTGTAGCACCTTGATGAGCACACAGTGTAAATAGACCATTTAGGCTTTATTGAATCTGGCTGTATGTATGATTTTAATATTGCAAATAATTATTCTTCAATTACAAGATGCTGTTTTCACTACACAAAAATTTGCTGGAATTTTTCCTGCCTTTATAGTAGAACTAGTCTAACACTTTGTAGAAAATCTGTATGTGCAATATTTGAGGAAAGACTTGTTGAGGGTGAAATGTTTTACATTGTGATATCTTGAATTTTCAATAAATTATGACTCCTTAATATATGACATTCTGAATGATACGGCCTTATTGAAAAATTGACATCATTCAACATTTTCCTGTCACACAGCCTATTGCTAATCATATATCTAAAGTTAGTGTAGCTTTTGTAAATCCACAAAACTGAGATCAGAAAGTCATGAATGGATGTTTATTCTTTTTGTGGAATGCATATCTCCTCAGTTCCAGTGATATGGATTTCACATTACACATCTGCTATATATCATTAGCAATTCCAAGGATACCATTATTTATAAGAAAGGCAAATATTCCTTTCTATTTTGATAAATAAATAATTAAAATATGAACTATTTGTCCTTCTCCTTTTTATGACAACTTCAGAAAGGGAAAACCATATTTCCAAAACAGCATAATCTAATTTCTGTGATACAAACACTTCTGGAGAAAAATATGGCTTGTAATATTAGTATCTGGCCATATCCCAAGTAGCTGATTGTAAAAAAGTGTGACAACAGGAGGTCAAATGCAAAATATGCTGTGCACTCCCCTGCTAATGGAAATTGTTAATATCAATGGCTGAACATAGGCTGTATGCAGCACTGTACTCCTATAACAAAAAACAAAGTTGAAAAACACGAGCCAAAGCACACTTCCACTGAATTTTAATATAGCTCCACGAACTTAGCGCTTTCACCATCCACTAATGGCATCGTCAGAGTTAGTAGAAGCCATAAACATACATAATTTATATACACATTAATTACTCAACCTCCAGGTTATTCTAAATGCAATTTCTCCACCTGGTCTAAATGACCATATATATCATTAGCAATTCCAAGCAATTCCATAAGGCCGGTTTTGAAACAAAGAGCTAATAAACTGTGAATTAATTTATTAATATGACAGCTTTTTAATTTTATGATACAATACAACATATCTTATGAATGTAACACATTGATATTTTAAATATAAATGCATTCCATAATGTTTTTATTTTGGTAAGAATACTTATGAATGTATTTTATTGTTGTCATGTGATGATTGCATGGTTTTAGTGTGTTTTTTAGGGATGTAGCTTTGAGATGATGTGTTTGTCTTTCATTGGAGGTTGAGTAATTAATGTGTATATAGATTATGTATGTTTATGGCTTCTGCTAACTCTGGTGATGCTATTAGTGGATGGTGAAAGCGCTAAGCTCGTGGTGCTTTATTAAAATTCACTGAAAGTGTGCTTTGGCTTGTGTTTTTCAACTTTTTTTTTCTTATTTGTTATTCACCCTTTGGGTGATTTGTTTTGTGTTTTGTGACTATTCCTATAACACATCACTACTCATAATTACCTATATCTTAATAAATAGCCCTCACACAGCTGCCTATGCACCATAGGTTTGGCTCTTTTATAGTTGCTGTACTGTAAAACACAGTCACTTCCAAATACTTATCACTGGTACTTCCCTTCGTTCACAGGGAAAGATATATCATTAAGGTTGCAGTTCACCTAGATAGTGGGCTATACACTTATGTCTCAGCCAGAATGTTCTTATGTCTTTGCACTGTTAGTACCAAACTATACCCCTATACAGTACAGATGGTGACTATGCAGAGGATGGAGTTGTGGAGCATCATTATTGGTGTGTTCTCCACGTACCTTCTGGGGTTCAGCAATTTTACTGTTGATGGGATAGATACCAACCAGATCACTGTATTCCTAAAGCTGCCTTGATAATATATGTCTTCCTAAAATAAGGCCCTTATTATGTTACCATTTTTGGTAACATAGAAAGAACATTATTTGAAACAATGCTGTCAAAAAACAGTGTCACATTTGGCTGTTCATTTTTATCAGAAGCCCTTTGTATAACAGAATATGTACTTTTTTAGACCACTCTCTGGTGTTCTATAATACATTGTACCAGATAAATGTAATGTTTCTGTTCATCAGTATTTTGTTTCCTGTCCATATAACAACTGTATGCCATTAGACATTTGGCTTAAAACAATGTAGCAATAAGGCAGTTATTCTGCAGCTGTTTCAGTGTACTGTTTTCAACGAGCCACCTGTGATATATTGTCAGGTACTGCTAAGATAATGCTCTTCCACTATGAGGGTGAGTAAGAGCGTGCTTAAGTTAGGGCTTGTGTGCTGTTATATGTATAAAGCTTCTCTTTTTTATGTGATCTTTGAACTTTAGTTTTTTTTTTATATAATTGTATCAATATGCAATTCTAAAGGAACTGGTGCACCTATCATTACAAATATGAGACCTTTACAAAATAAATTTACTGCAGTTTTTTTTCACTTATATTTTCATCATGAACTACATTGAAAAGACTATTGTATTTCTCAGTTTCACTTATATACACAGTAGAGAAGATGGAAGAATGAGATTTAGAGTGTGCAGTCCTAGAGCCATGACTGATAACTAAATTCAGTAGAGAAATGTGCATGTTATAAAATTATAGTGTTGAGCTGTTGATGTTTGCAATAGTAAACTTGGCATCATTTTCCATGGGTCCCTGTGGTAGTTTGCAGCCCAGTTGATATATGAATCATTTTTGTAGTAAACAGGGCACCAGAGTATTGAATGCAAGTCATACAGAGAAATATCCTCTAAGGTTGCAGACTGGCTCTAATTAAACAAGTTAACAAAATGTTCACAAAAAAGATATATGTTATAATGACTGTGAAGAAATATCTGCATACATTTAGATAAGGAGCCTACTAGTTTGTGATAACCAAGTATTCAGTTAATTGCACTAGGCCAAAAGACACATCCATTAGATTGTGCTCGGATATGCCCCTCTCTGAAGTACACGGATCTTAGAAGAGTAAGGATCTTTTGTTTGAACTTGTAGCTAACCAGGCATATCCAACAAATGGAATGTCCACAGATGTTCCTCACTAAAAGAATACAGGGCATAAGTAAAATGTCCTGTGCAGACTGCCTCAAGGCCCTATCCCTGTGTTTTGTCTCATACAGGCTGTTGAGGGGTGATCTATGCCTGGCATACAGGTCATTGTTAGACCCCACTCTGCATATCCACAAAACAAACACCACCAGAATTACCTGTTCTAAAGACTTAAACCTTGCCTATGATATAAATGGGACCTGCTGGAGAAACAGGCATGTATCACAGAGGCTATCCCGTCTCTAGAACAGGCTCCCCATCCATGTGAGCACAGTAACCCAATTCAAGTGTAACTTGGACAATTGGATGGGGAACAGGAAATTCATCTCAGGTTTGGCACCTATGTCTCCGACTGCAAATGGTTCATTTCCCAGGCCCCTTCTTGTAAATGTTTCATCTCCCAAGCCCCTGCTTACACTTATCAAGGGTACCAGAACTTGTTAGAGATCTGGGATGAATAGCTAGACTTAAAAAAGCCCTGATGGTGATGGAATTAATAAATGAGTAAGATAATGCAGCAGCTGTGACCATACCTGTTAACCTCCTAGAGCAAGAAATCTGGACAAACATATAAATAGAAGTGGGTCAAAGCCCCCACGATAGTGACATTTTTTAAATATTGCTCTTACAAACTTAGAAAGTTGATAGAATAACAGGTTTTGCATTAGCATACATTTTCTGAAGGTTATAAAGTCTGAAACTCAAATGTCTGTCATTATTTTCTAACTTCAGTCTTTAATGATATGCCACTAATTTGCCAGAAAACCACAATTTTATGAAAAACAAGCCAAAAATATCAGGGAAAAATCTGCGCATTCTACATAAATCTGTACAATTGAGAGGTATGGCTCAGCCTGTGACACTTTAAGTGCTGTATATTGACATTCATATAACACACACACATGACACACATACACACACACTCACACACACACACACACACACACACACACACACACACACACACACACACACACACACAATTTTAAAATCTAATTGCAGTGGACCAAAATGGATCAGAGGAAATGGTCTGTTAAACTTGGGGATATGAATTTAAATAATCAAATATGCTAATAAATTAGTAAACAGTGTTCAGTAGCATTTCAAAACCCATTTAAACATATTCTTTAGAATGACATCTGTATGGGTCTGTAGTGAGACGTCACAGCTCTCTTACATGAGATGCAGAATACCATAAGTAAAATGTTTAAACTCAGAAACAATCAGTCTAAGAAACTACAAAACAAAATTGTGTACATCACTACAAAACAAATGATGTGAGGGCTCTGTTCTCATTCTTTTACTGTCCATATATACCTGTTCTGAGGCAGTGCAAACCTGGAGAGCAGGGAAAAATGTTAAAACAGAAACATTTATTTTCTTTCTACTGTGATTTGCATGACCTAATAACAAAGAACAGCACCTGTGACAAAACAAGCTCTCATATGCTATGATATTAACAACGTGGAAGGAATCTGACATATGTGAAATCCCATGATCTAACAAATGAGCATATGATATGCAGCATTGCTCTCACCTGTATGTGGAGTACACGAAATATGAATGTACCTATTACTGTTTATTTTACAGTTAAACATACAACAAACATTAAGACATACTCTCTTTTTATTAAATAAATGACAGTGCACTTATGACATTATGGTGTAAGCTATAGGAAGGTATTGTACATAGTGTGTTAGTTATTAAGATACATTAAACCCATACTAGTCCATGCTTGACTGCATACAGACTGATTTATGCTGGTTTTATTGGTTTCAGGTGTAATAACTGTCAGAGCATGCACCAGTGATTACTCAGTAATACCTGTTGGCTCATACGATCATAGGAAGTTACTAGGCTATTGGCCCTGAGGCCTATACAAGCCTAGCCAAGAATTTAGCCCATGTTCTGACAAGTCAGCACCCGATTCCCCTGTCCAGCAGTGACATGGGTGGAATCCCTGGGGTGTATTTTCTGTTCCCCATCCAGTTATCCAGGTTGCGCTTAAAAAGGGTTAATGACATGCTCTGCTTGATGTGAAGAGGCAGTCTATTCCACAGAAGGGGGACTCTCTAGTACACAAATCTGTCCTGACAACAAGTTATATTGATGTCACAGACCATGTTGATGTCATGCGTGTGGGTTACTTGAATGGAGCTTGACTTGCGGATATGCAACAGTCCCATCAAGACGGGGTCTGAGACTGCTTTGTATGCCAGGCACAGGTCACCTCTGAGGAGTCTGCATGAGAGTGAGCAGAGGAACAGGGCTTTTAGCCTATCTGTGTAGGGTAGATGTTTGAGGCCCTGGATTCTCCTGGTGAGGACCCTCTGTGGTGTCTCCAGCTGCTGCATGTGCTTTGTGAGGTACATGTGCAAGGGGAATTGTACTCAATTATGCATCTTATAAGTGAAGAATATAGTGATGTTATGACCTCCTTGTCCCTGGATGAGATACCTTTACTAATAAGTTGGGCCATGTAGAAAGCTTGCCGTACAACGTTGGCAATATGGTGGTCAAAAGTCAGTTTGCTATCATCCTGGCTGCCCAAGTCCCTCACAGCTGATTGCTTGCTTAGGACCTTGTTATTAATGTGATAATTTGTGGGGACATCACTCTCCCTAAAGGGGATGATAATACATTTTTTGGCATTCAGTTTGAGGCCTTGTTTCTGGCACCAGTCATTTGTTTGCATGATACCCTCTTGGAGGATGTCCACATCACTAGGGGAATTGATGACAACTCCCAGCTTGCAGTCATCTGCAAACTTGGTCAGCCATAGCCCACTAGTTCTGGCTTACACCTCAGAAAAGTATATCCAAAACAACAGAGGACCCAACACCAATCTTTGGGGTACACTGCTCATTACGGGTCTACTGCTTGAGGTGGCTTCCTCCCTTTTGACTAGGTGGGTTCTATCAGTGAGCCAGTTTGCTACCCATCTGGTAACATATAGATTGATGCCTAGTTGAGAGAGTTTATCTATTATATCCAAGTGGGGAATAATATTGAAGTCTTTGGTCAGGTCAAGGTAGGCAGTATGCACCGTTTTCCCCTCTTCCATGACTTTGGTGACTGTCTGAAAGAAGTTGATCAAATTTAACAGGCATGACTTCTCCTTAATAAAAACAAACTGTGTGACATCGAGTGTTTGGAGGTTGCCATTTTTTTGTTAAATAGGTCCATAATAATCCATTTCATGGCCTAGCAGATCAGGCTAGTTAGACTGATGGGTCTATAATTTCCTGGATTGGTGGACACTCCACCTTTTTGCAAAGGGATGACAGTGGCTGTCCTCCACTCAGCTGGGATGAAGGTGGTACTTAGATTTCATTGAATAGGGTGCTTAATGGTGCTGCAAGTTCCTGCCTGAGTTCATGTAGGATGCAGCCTGATATGTTATCAGGTCCCATGGAGGCTGTATTTTTTGCCTTTGAGAGGGTAGTGATGACTTGCTCCCTAGAGGTAAGGGGAGGGGGAATAAGGTGCTGGGAATGTCCTGATTTACTCATGGAGTGGGACAGGGGGGTGACATTTTCACTGAACCTCTCTGCCAGCAGGTTGGCTATTTCTACGGCATTTGTGTATGTGGTGCCTTAACCAACAATTCTAAGCAGATCTGAGTGTGTCCTTTGAGATTGTAGACATATGTGAAGAAGACCCTATGATTGTCTTTAGAAGATGTGGCCAATTTGGACTCGAAGTTTGCTTTGGAGGATTTCACTAGTGCTCTTATTTGCTTGTTCAGGCTAAGGAGAGATTGTTTCCAATTAGGCACTTGCTTCAACTTTGTCCAGTACAGCAAGTTTTTCCTTTTATTATAGTTTATTTATTGGAAGTGTCCACCAGACAGGTTTACTCTTCCTTGAGAAGGAGGATTTTGTCCTGATGGGTATTCCTGATTCCATGCAGATGTATAAATGCTTATACAGTACCTTAGTGTAGGTTTGGTTGAGTCAGAAATATCAAAATGCACCATTAGTTTCAGGAAACAAAAGTAGCTTTCATTTACAGTAGCTTGACTGCTCGACATAATTTTAACACTTCAGCATCTCACAGTCAACTGACAATGGCTTTGAAAATGCAATACATTATGGACTATGTACAGTCTTAAAAGGGCAACAGTATACTTTAGTAGTAAAATGGTTGTGAATATTTTACATATGCACAATATATACAAATGCTTTAGCAGCATTATTGTACTTATCATTACAGTGATTTTCGAGTCAAGATGTCTGTATCCTAGGTTACAAGTTATGTACTCAGTAACCATATGATGCTCAGACTTGTTATGACCATAATACACAGATATAAAATAGTTTGTTCACATGACAAACTATTTCTAACTAGATTTATAGATTCTTTACCCTTTCCAGTGAAAGGGAATGGCACTGCCTTATCCATGCCGAGTCAACGTGGTTACCTGTTGAACACAGAGCACAACTATTTCCAGAACCTTTATTTCAAATTTCTAAGACTAGAAACATTTCCTTGTCTTGCAAGCCTTCCCATTACTAGAACCTCAGCTTATCATCTCTTGTTTCTCATGCCCAGAACACCATCATCTTAATCACCTCTCATGAGAAACTCCATAGCACAAACATATGGAATTAGTTTATTTGAGCCTTATTTCATTGATTAGTAGAACTGTGTCTTAATTACATTAATTTGGCTAGTGCAACCTTCTGTAGTGTGAGTGAATGGTACGCCGAATGCATACCATGCACATATATGACAATCGGACACCTGTCTTATGTTGGAAGGGTGGTATGCCACATGTTTTTTTATATTTGTAATCCTGATAGTCCGACTGAGGACTATAAATTTAGGGTGGCAGTATGAAAAGATCTGTTTCTTTGCACATAAATAGGTTAGGAGAATATGTCTGTTTAATCAGTAAAAGTGAGTTGGGTTTGTGATCAGCTTGAAGCAGTGTAAGGATTTTAGTCCTTTTTCCATACTGTTGTACATTTTTGCAGTTAACCAGAAAACAAGGCAGCAGTCACCCAAAACACAACTCAAACCAAAGAAATAAGGTGACCAGACTACAAGGATGCACAAGGATAGAAACTCCATGAATATCAAACAGTAAACCTAATTTATTAATAATAATTGAGTGCTTTCATCCTGTTCTGTTTAGGACTTCATCGGAATAAAAATCCATGACCAAGTAATACATTTTATATGCTCAAATGAAGCAAATACACCCATCAAAAACATTGTACAATAAAAAATAAATTAAATAATTAGTTCTTATGAGGCTAGTAAAAGTACACACTCTCATAGGCTAAAAAGCTAGCAGTACATGAATGTAAAACCTCAAATAAGCTAATATTTAAAAGTATAAATAATACATTAAAATGATAATATTAAAGTTTAATAACTTGGTTGAACTTAAAAACTGTACATACAATGATGATAAATAGTTAGCTAATGTTATAATTTAGACACTCATTGTTTCAGTACTGGTTGTAGAGAAATGTAATCATTTAGACCAGGAAACATGAAGACTTTAAGCTTGAATTGCCATTCTAGCTCTTTATATTCTAAAACGTTTTCCCAGTCCCCACCCCTAAGATCAATATCTATTTCTTCCAAAATTCCAAATAAGAATTCCTCATGGGAGGGTTTAGCTAGAGAATGTTTATAAAGGTCATTGTTGTCATTTTTAGGTCTAATGTAGTAATGTTCATAAATCCACTTTTTTAAAGTTCTCTCTGTTTTTTCCGACTTAAAAGCCAGCACATTTTTAAAGACTGCTAAGTAAATTAAGCCTTTTGTTTCACAATTACCTTTCTTCAAAAATACCTGGGTGTCAGTGGAATTGCCTAGAATAATAACCCTGTCCTTTTCTAAAATATATCAACATTGTTGGCAGCATTCATATTTTTTTGTACCTAGTCTCTCATTCTCTAATGTTTTTTTTTTCTTTCAAACAAATTCTTCAAGTTTCGGACAGTTTTTCTAACAAATCTGGGGTTGACACCTAAAATTTCCACTAAGTCTGGATTATATCTCAGCATGTTCCAGTTCTTACTAATAATGTCCTTTACCTTGGGTGCAACATGGTTGAATTCATCCACCATTGCCTTACACAAATTTTTGTCAACCTCACCCATATCTGCCTTTTCCATATCTGGAGCAGGGTCACAAAACCTGTGTCTAATAGGGGTTTGTATTTCTTGCCCCATTCTCCTAAAACTTCCTGTTTAATATTGGAAATTAAATCAATGGGGTAATCTTTGTCTACAAATAAACCAATAATAAGATCAAACTTTTTATTAAGTCCTCATAGTCAGATGTCATCCTAGCAGCCTGAATGCACTGCCCTTTCATCACACTTTTTTTCTGTAAAAAAGAGTTGCTAAATGTAGGCTTGCAATACACCTTAGACCTAGAATTCCCATTAATAATCTCTATTGAAGTATCCAAATAATTAATAACTTTTTTGTTGTAACTATAAGTTAATCGTAAAAAGGGAGTTGTGTTTAAACAGAGAACAAATTCAGTAATTTCTTCTTTTGTATCCTCCCAGAGGATAAAAATATCATCCAGAAATCTCAAATAAAGTTTGATTGAAGCATAAAATTTAGAGGCAAATATAAATGAATTATCCCAACCTAATAATATTAGATTTGCATAGCTCAGGGCACATGCTGCACCTATGGCTACCCCCTTAATTTGCCGAAAAGTTTCTCCTTCAAAGAATATAAAATTATTTTTTAAAACTATCTGACTAATTCTTACAACAAAATTACATCATCATTTTTTAATATATCAAGTCTAGAAAAGCTTTCCTGAAATAGATCAAGTCCTTCTTCTAGAAGGATGGAAGAAAACAGGTCCACTATATAAATGGTTAAAAAACAATTATTTTCTGAGATTAAATCAGAAGAGAGTCTCCCTAGGAAATCTCAGGAGTCTCTTAACACATGCGTCTTAGTATGCATAATAAATTTGAGGGACCTACCAATGTACACAGTGGCGGGGTAAGTGTTTGAGCCACTCGCAGCCACAATAGGCCTAAAAGGTAGATTCCTAATGTTTCTGTGTACTTTTGGGATTCCAAATATTGAGGGGACTTAGGCTTATCAACTTTCAAGAATTCATAAGTCTTAGGGGAAATCCTACTATCAATCCTTAGATTCTGTAGAAATAAATCAATTCTATGATTTGCAATATTAATTTTGTTCCTATAGACTGGTAGGTAAATAGTACTGTTGTGTAAAATATTAAGCATCACACAAGAATATTCAATAGTGTTAAAAACACTGTTTCCCCATCCTTATCTGGTTTCATGATTCTAAGTTTGGAATCCCAGTTGAGAGCATCTAAAATTTCCTTTTCATTGTGTGTTAAGTTGTATCTTCTATAAAAATTCATATTAGTGGAAAGATTATATAAATCCGCCATGCAGGCTACTTCAAAGACTTGCAAAGGAGGGAGTAATGCAGGATTAAAAATACTTTTTTTTTTTACAAATTTTATCCTTCTGTCTACTGTTCACTCTTTTTTTACAGATCTTATCCTTCAGTTTACTGTTCACCCTTTCTGTACCATCATATATCACAACCAAATTCAATTTCCTACTTAGTAATTTTAGCTCTATCAAATTATCATTTATATTGAATTTCTCAAATACTGAAAAATGTTCAGGTGTAATAATCACAGTACTATAATTATAGTTGTGATACCCTCTAGATGTGTATGTAATTCCATCCTCATCTACCTTAATACTTAAGTTTTTGCTTTGTTCTTGTCCTTTGCTGGTCCGTTCCCATTTCCCATTTCTAATGGAAAATCCAAGCTATGTTAAGCAGTGTCGCTTTGCCTTACTGGATTTCTTAAAGAGGGAAATTCTTCTATCCCAATACCATTCCCTTCAATACTAAGGATAGGGTTGTTACTATTGTAGTGGACCTTATTTTGCTTACTGGTAAAAGCAATTTCTTATTCAGTGTTAATAGCGAGAGGGTCCTTTGAAAAAGAGTTACTTGGCCTTTTTCTACCTTTAAAATTATTGGGATAAGCATCTTTCTCAGCATACTGCTTTAAATCCCTTAATAATTTTTTTGTTTGTGTTTAATAATTTCATCACATTTGCAGTCAATTTTTGTAAAGACATTTGTCCAGATTCAATAATCCTACACTAAGTGTACACTGTTCTCAGTGAACAGACAACACAGACATAACACATACCTTCTTCCTCATAATTTTAGTTTTCATATTGATATTCTTGCAGCTTTAAATATTGACAAGGATTCATACAGGTTACCACAAAGTGTAGACTACATGTACACTTAATTTAATCTTTATGAGTGACTGGAAAGCACGAAAAAATGTGTTAAGAATTTTATTGAATACATATCGTGTACACTTAGTGTAGGCTTTATTGAATCTGGCTCATCATCATAAGCATACTTACTTATGGTAATCAAATAGCAAATCATTAGCAATTATCTTATTCAGATTATTTGCTTCATATAACAAAACATTAATTTTTCATTTGTTTTGGTTGATAATTAGCTCATTAATTCAATACCATTTTATCAAATAAGTCTATAAATTCTTCAACCATTTCATCATCATACTGTAAACAGTTTGGAAACTGTAAATTCTTTAACCATTTCATCATCATAATCTAAACAGTTTAGAAATTTAAAAGTCTGCATACCCTGCTGTGGTATCTTTTCAATAATACATTCCTCAAGATATACATTGTCTTACTTGATGTTCTTAAGCTTTAATAGTTTTTTCCCTCAAATGAAAAAAAGTAACATCTCTTCAAGAATTTGAATATGTATTCTTATTATCTTGGCTTCTATTAGCATTTAATACAGCGTGAAAAATATCTCAGTCCAAACAAGAGTCTGCCCAATGGTTAAAGTCATCTTGATCATTAAAAACATGCCTCCTTGCACAGTTAGCTTCTTCCGAACTCCCTGGGGCTCTATTAATAAAATCAGTACCAACTTGAAAACCCCTCAAACCGACCAGAACCTTCAATCCCCACCGCCGATCTGGACACGAAAACCCCCGGCAAAAACCTTTCTGGGCCATTTTCACAAAAACCAAAATAAACGCAATGATTCATGCAATCAAAAATAAAATTAAATCATGCAAAACCAAAACAAACGCAGAAGGGAAACTCCAGTTAGCCATAATCAAACTGTCTGGTGAACCCCAACCACAAACCAACAGAAAGGGGATCCCAAAACTAGAAGACATCCATAAAACATACCCCCAAAGGGCATCTCACCTGGAAGCATTAGCAAAAACCAGTGGGCAAAAGAAAAAAATTTAAGGGCAGTAAGGAAGATCAAAACAAAACAAACCCTAAAGGCACAAGGAAGGCTTTTGTTTAGTTCAAGATAGAGAAAAATTGCAGGCTTTCTATGGATATTCACAAGGCTTTGACAAAATGGCCAACACACATCACAATTACAATAGAAATTACAAAAATCCAATCACACAAAAGGGTACCAACATCCTCCTGGATTGTATCTATCCCAGCAGAGGTCCCCACCAACATTATCTCTATCTATCTCTCAAGCTACCAGGTATCCCCCTGCTCCCCTGCTCAAGTGACACAGGCGTCCTATCCAGCAACGGTGACCCGGCACATCAAAAAGAAAAAACTACAAGAAGTGCTCCCTAACTAGACCTCAAGATGTCCTAAAAACTACGTACCCAAACTGTTCAATCTCAGCCACACTGGGATAAAGCTCTCCGTACAGCAACAACAAACGTGGTCCCTCAAAGTCCAACGGTGGTCCCTTTCTCCTGCCTGGCTAAAATCCCTGGTCTGGAAAGCATAGCCTGCAATATTATGGACTATATCATCATGGACCTTATAAATAACTCAGTTTTTGGACCTCCTAGATCTGGCAGATCCTGCCTCAGATCCTTTTGAAACACCTTTCACTGCCATTCACAAGGGTTGTTGAGGAGGACAACCAAGGCCTACCTGGCACAGCACCGAAAAGCCTTCACCTGGATAGCCTCCTTAAGTTCAATACTGTAAATATTATTAAAAAGTTATGATACTAAATCCGCTGCAAATAGACTCTATGACTCACACCATGATAAAAGGAATAGCTGGAGCCATGTCCATATGCAAAACCACAGCTGTGGGACCCCCACCTACAGCTCAGTTTGGGACCCTCTCTGTTTCTGCTCCAGTCTTGGTTCGGGTACTGCCAACATGGGCGTGGAGCCTGCAAGGAAGGACTGTGATGACTGCAAACCAAGGACACCAATAGGGCACCATAATCTGACTCAAGCACTCACATCCATCCTCACAAAAAGGGACAACACAGACCAAGACCACTGTTCTCGTGCCCTCAAGCGGCAAGTGCAAACAGCCAAAATAAAAACAAAACAAAGTGCCAAACACCAAAACACAGGTGGTAACTACACAATAACAGAAGAGAAGTACATAGGGAGTAATCCAGAGTTAATATAGCAATCTTCATTTGACAACCACGTACAAAAAATCTATTGAAAACAACCATATAACAAGTTATTAAAAAAACATTTCACATAGCCACCTAAATCTCATCTAGGGTTTCTTACTCATCCCTCATCATCATGCCCATTGAGCACAATGGCCCTCATTTGATGTACCCTACCAGACACCTGCAGCAACTGGACCAGACCCCTGCAGCCACCCAAAAGACCATAAAAACTCATCAAGAGGGCTCAAACGCTCAAACAGATAAAGTACTCACTCCCAACTCATACTCACAGAAACCTAGGCGCTCTCTGCCTGACTTATAGCCAGCCTTAACACGGAATTAATGAACAACACATGCATGGAGAACAAAAATGAAAATCAAACAGAGCCTCCAAATCGAGGGACTTTAAACCTCAGCACTGAAATAACCTCAGCACTGAGGGACAATGGACAGGGACCAGAGGCTCCTCAGAGGCTCAAGGAAAAATCAAAGTCCCATCCCAAGTCCCAGAGTCCAGAGTCCTCTCTGACTTCATTGACTCTCTTGAGGAGATGGATGGAGAGGGGAGGTTTACGTAGGTATCACTCTGTGTCACTGTTAGACAGAAGCACAGTATACTAACCCCTAAAAAGGGCATAAAAAATTAATTTAAAATGGTGGCGAAAGCCATACACACTCTAGGCTGGCTTATAATGCCCCTAGGGCAGATAGCCTAGTATGAACCTATGAACCTATGAACCTATGGTGGTAATGCCAACTGAGTCCGGTCTTACAAACACCATCTCCTTTACAGAAAGCCTCTTAAACTTCTAACATTTTTATAATCTATAATGTATTATTAATACTTTAAAATCTTAGCTTATTTGAGGTTTTACATTTCATGTGCTGATAGCTTTTTAGCCTATGAGAGTATGTACTTTTACTAGCCCTTTAAGAGCTAATTATTTAATTTACTTTTTACTGTCGATTCTCAGTTAGAGCGTCTTCTGTGTGGCTTCCTTCATTGAAGGTTGCAAGCCAGCATGTAAAACTCTACTGCCAATCATTAGCGGACCAGAGTTCCGCTATGGCGACCCCTAACTGGGAAAAGCCGAAAGACACAAACAAACTTTTTACGGTACAATATTTTTGATTTGTATATTTGCTTCATTTGAGCACATAAAATGTATTACTTTGTTATGCATTTTTATTCTGATGAAGTCCTAAACAGAACAGGATGAAAGTGCTCAATTATTATTAATAAATTTAACTGCTTGATATCTGTGCAGTTTTTGGCTTTGTGCACCCTTGTAGCCCTGTCAGCTTGTTACATTTTTGGAGTATACACACACACACACACACATCGATATATAAAAAGGCAGCAGTTTGGGAAGTGTAGGGGACTACAAAAGTAAGGGAAATGGATTGAATGTATACTTTCAATGGTTTTGAGGAAACATTTGAGTTTGGTAGGCTGTGGTTTTGCTGTCCTTATAGTCGATGGACCTTGGCTTGATTTGCTGATGGAAATCATGCACATATATAGTTTCTCAATGATAGGCCAGTTATGTAATATGGGTTTCAGGTATTACTTAGACTTTTCAGTAAACAATCTGACTTTATTTCCTTAAGTATTGACTGATTTTTGTCTTCTTGCAATCAGTGGAATTCTCAAAAGATTTCTCTAACACCAGAATTCAAAAGTATTGATTACCTGACATGCAGCTTTACTTATTTTCCATCTTTGCAAGACATATGTTATTACAGAAGAAACTGTAGCTTGGACTATTTTGCCCTTCGCTAACAAGGTGATGATTTTTTTTCTTTAAAATCTGATCATTATTTCTCATAACTTTCCTTCAAAGAAGCGAGTATCTTGTAAGTTCATGGCTGGCATTATCATCAGCAGCAACATTTTAGCCCAGGAAAATAAAACCTGTCACAGAGATTGTTAAACCCTGAAGAATAAGTAATACTCCCAGATACAGAGGTTTTGGAGTTACTATCTATTTCCCTGTAAACACATTTAACTTCTTTCTGTTCCAAGGACTGCCCTTAGGATCACACCTGTAGTGCTTAAACATACAATAGTAACTCCCGTTGTGTTTTCCAAATATTGTTTCTGTACATTGATAATCTTTATGTATTTCTATTATCTTCCCTTTTACAGAGGTTATGCTAACTATTCTTTTATTTCCTGACTCATTTTCAAATGGATAAGCATACATCATCATTTTTTTCTTATTTTTCAGTTTATTGGTTGTTGTTATTTATTAAGACCATTCTTCTAAGGAATGCTCCCTGTTTTCAGTGGTGATCCAGGTGTGCTGGTTTGCTTAGCTGACTTAATAAGACTCATACAGTATGCAAGGTTAGGTTTTGAGGAATCACACACAGCTGTGCAACATTAAACTCTGTCACACTGTTGCATTGTTGTACTGGCTATTGCAGATCAATAGACAGGAGTTATGCAGAGCTTTTTTATATATATTTTAAATTACTATAACCTCCCTGACCATCACTAACCATGTCAGTTACCACAAGAGATAACTGTATCAGAATCACAGAACAGCAGAAATAATGGAACAGAACTTTACAGATGTAGCCATTACAGATGGGAATACTTTACACAACAAAAGGTGAGACAATATATATTACTACAGGAGTTCTTATTTCATCAGTTAACCATCTGTGCAGTACAAGGTCACAGTTGTAGGGATCATTTTTACTGTATAGGCAGTTAAAGTTCAACCATCTCATTATGATCCTGCCTTGCCAGGGATGGTCTGTACCTCTCTTAACAAGGCTTACACATTATAGCTAAAGCCTTTGCTGTCTCTAGTGCCTATGTTCACTTGTATCTCATGGGAATTCCAACCTCATAAATTCTATTCCAGAACACATGAATGTTGCTCTGTGCAGCGCCAAGAGTTTTAACAAACAACCCCCTAACATGAGGCTCTTTTGCAACTTGAACATGCTCATGTATGTGTGGTTACAGACTCATGGTTTCAGAGCAGTGAAACCACTCCCTCTGTATTTCTGGGTATAGAGCCTATCGTGTCTTCAGACCTACTGGCAATTGTGGAAGTGGGGGGGGGGTATCAGGATTTTGTGAAGGATGTTATCACCTCATGACAGATTCCTCATAAAAATATTTGAACTCCTAGAGATTGAGATTGAGAGAATGAGATTTATTGAATAAAGTATCATCACTTTGTGTTGCTGGCTTCTCATTTCCTCAGTGTGGTTGGAAGATTACTGGTGTCTGTGACTGAGGTCTCCATGTTTTGTTTGTGAACTCCTAGAGATCCAAACCAACATAAACAAGCCTAACTACCACTTCATAGCTAGATAGAGAGCACCCCGTATGTCCCCACCTGAGAATGATAACAATCATGAATTACCATAAATTTCCATTAAATCCAACACCTTTCAACTTCAGCTATTCATCAGTGAACTAACTTAACTATTCTGCCAATGGCCAGCTTGTCCAACACTTCCTTAACATCATAAATATCACTCTCTTCTACAAATAATTGCCAGGCTGCTAGGGGACCCAATATCCTTAGGGTCTATATTATAACATCGAAGTTCGTAAACATTGAATGTTATAATATCGAACCCTAAACACCGAAATCTGAAAACATCAAGCAGTCAGAATAGCAATTTTTTTCCCAGGGGAAAAAAAATCGCTATTCTGAGAAACATACACACAACACAAACACACACAAAAAACATCAATCCACACACTTACACTTAAAATCCTACACCTAAACCTAAACTAAACTTTACATACACTACTAGCTCTCCACTTACCTTAACCCAACCCTAACCCTAAAGTCCGTCACTATCGCACACTCACCTCACCCGCGCCCTAACCCTAAATCACCTAACCCGCCCCCTAACCCTAACCTACACACAACCACACACTTACCTAACCTGCGCCTTAACCCTAACTCACCTAACCCGCCCCATAACCCTAACCTACACACAATCACACACGTACCTGACCCGCGCCCTAACCCTAACTCACCTAACCCGCCCCCTAACCCTAACCTACACACAATCGCACATTTACCTGAACCCGACCCGTAACGTTCCAACATATCGAATGCTGAAAACAGCGAAGCCACAGCAATGGCCCACCAAATTCTTTCCTTGGGAAAGTATTCGGTTTCCTGCACCTTTGCTGTTTTCAGCGTTCGACATTACGGGTTTGATATTATAACATTCGATCTTTATAAAATTCGATGTTATAGACCCATATCCTTAATCAAGTCCTCACAAATATGGCCACGTCTTGCACATCTCTATATTTATCACCCTGTGCTGTTAAACCAAATCATAAATTAGTGATGTTTTTCTTTAAAACTGGTGACACTTTTCCAGTAAATAACTCTGTGTTTATTGACTTCTCAAAAGCAAACTTTTTTCAGTTACTTGATGACTGAAACACATTCTGCTATAATCCTCCTCCAATGGTTCCCATTACTAAAGGTTCTGCCTTTGCCTTTTACTCCCAGTTAAAAAGATATATTGATAAAGAAGTCTTTGTTCACACCAAATATAATGAGAATTTTAAAAGCAAACCTTTGAGATGGAATACCTGCATAAATAAAATGTTTAACAGGAGAAATAAATTGCTTATTGTTTCAATGAGGTCTCATTCTACCTACAGTAAAAGCACTGTTGAGCAAACTAGTAAAGAGCTTAAGGGAATCAGATAACACAAAGCTGAGTATGAACTTATAATAGCCAATAAAGCCATAAATAACTACAAATCTTACTTCAACTATGTCAGGAAGTTAAGAACTAAAACCTTATGATGTTGATAGCTAGTCCACAATAATACTGCAAAATCTGGCCTAAAGGAAATAACTAATATCCTAATTAACAGATTTAGTGCCCATTTTACTCCCCTTATAGTTATAGCGATTCATAGGTTCATAGGAGAATACTAGGCTATTATCAGTGGTGAGATATTTTTAAGCCTAGTCTCATTACCCATTCATTGCCTGCTATGTTATCCCATAGGTATATATCTGTCTTTGCCATAATTTTATTTAAATAATTTTAATTTGTAAAGGATTAATTGTTATGGTCACACCTAAAATATATGAGGAGACTGTACTCTAAGGTTGGGCATTTAAGAACTTCCTCTGTCAATTAAGATAGGGGTCAGTTTAGGGTTAAATTTCCTATTTCCCATTCATTGGTCTAAATTACATTTGAATAAGGGTATGGAAGATCTTTGTTTTACTTGAATCAGATGTCTGCTGCAGAGTACTGGTGTCCTCTGAGATACATGCCTGTCTTTTCAGTCTGTTCTATTTATGCAGCAGAAGAGGCTTAGGCACCCAGATCTGGTGTTACTAGTATCATTAGACTTATGGATGTGACAAGAATAATTGGTTGGGTGGATTCCTGCTTTATTGGTTTGAAATCTGAGATGGTATGAGCCTGGTTACTGTGTGAGGTGGTAGTCTTTGCCCATGTTGCAGGCAAGGAATGTTGTTGATGTTGCTTAATGCCCTCATCTCATTTGAGAGATCTTTGTTGTTTGGACAAGTTAAGCTTTAAAACAATGTATAAGATAGACTATATATTTTATACAAGTTGTGGGAAGGTGTGATGTGGGATGAGCTAATGGTGATCGTTGCATCAATGGTGATTGTGTGAGAAATTTCAGCCTCCAATGACAATAAATATATAAATTTCTCAGATAGTTATGTTGTTTGAGTAATGGTCATCAGACAGCATGGCAAAAGTTTTACATTGTCTCAAGATACTCATCTCAGTCAGGCTGACTACAGACATTGCGGCAGGGTGCTTGCCCATGGTTTCTATTTACTGGAGGAGCTGTCTGTCTGGCACTGGAGATAGTGCTAATCTATACACAACTCTACACAGGTAGGAATCAATGAGTCTTTACTCCTTCTCTCACAAGTAGGAAAAGAGTTACACTAATGCCAAGCTGCTTCCTGAGAAGTAGCATTATCCCTGATGTTGATGGGTTTAGTACAATTGCTATTGTCAACACTTAGGAGATAACATGAATGGAACCTACAACAACTGGATTCAACAGAAAGACAAGCTGCACAAAGGCTCTAAACTGGTTCTCTCTAAAACTGCAACCAGACTACTCAGTGAAGACCCTTCACTGCCTTATCAGTGACCAGCAGGAACCAATGCAACCGTGTTCCTTCTCTCACTAGGAGTAAAGCAGTACCATTTATCGCTTGTCAAAAAGCAATTCTCAGACTTTCCATTGATTGGTAATCCCTAGGAATGCTAGTGCAATATTGAAGCAATTATCCCTAGGTTGATTCCTGAGAAGCAGCCCCTAGGCTCACCAGTGATTGGTAGTCTAGTCCCAGATGTTACAGATTTTAAAGGTAAAATGAGGAAAAAAGTTTAATACTCTGAATACTGCAGTTCATACTAAGCATGTAGGATGATATGAAACATAAGATAACTCAAACTTTAAGAGTTTGAGGCAAGGGTCTTCCCAGCTGACCTTTCATTGCCCAGTAGAATGAGAAGATGAGATCAGATTGTTAGGTGTGTCCAAAGTCAGTTTTACAGTAGGAATGGGCAGCTCAAAATCCACCAATTGTAAGAGCAGAATGGTTTTCACAACCCCAGCCATTGCCTTTCATGACTATGGAACAAAGGGTTGTCTAATTATCAGTGCCAAACATGATCTATCTAAACCTCTTTTTAGCATCTTTCATCAAAGCCTCTCCACTTGATGCATTCCCAAAGCCTGGAATACAGCCATTGGAATGTCATTGCACAAGGGAAGATCAATCATGAACCCTGGTAACTATAGACCTATTAGTCTCACTACCTTCAAATGTAAAGTTGTAGATCATATTTTCTCAGATCTCATTAATCTGAACATTACAAATCTCTCATCCTTGAAGCCCTCATTAATTAAGCTCTGCCAAAGGAAGACCCTGTCTCTTTAACCTCATTACTTTCTTTGAAAAAAAAGTAATTAAAGCAGTGGATAGCAGTGCATACTGCATATCTGAACTTCCCAAGGCCTTTGACACAATTCCTCATGCAGATATAGTGACAAAATTGTAAATCTGTTAATAAATCCTTATGTTGTGCTGTGAGTAGATAACTTGTAGTCTGACAGAAGTTTTGTGGTTAGAGTCCCAGGTGTCAGTTCTGAAAGCAAAACGAGTTACCAGTGATTTATCGCGGGTCTCTGTTTTTGGGTTCTGTCCAATTTGGTATCTATTTCTCAGACATTCAGGCCAACACTCCTGATTTATGGTTATCTGGGTTTGCAGATGGCTGTAAACTGGATATTGTTATAAGATCTTCCACTGACTTGCAGTTGCTCCAACATGTGTTAGACCATGTTAAAAACTGGTGCAAGGACAATAGCCTTAAATTCAATGTGATCATATGCAGCCTAGCTGAATTTGGTAAACAAAAATCTTGTTGATAATTCCTTATTGTTTGACTATCAAGTTTTTGCAGTAGTTCGGGAAGCCTTCTGTCTCATTTTGGCATAGACATGTTTAGTCTACAGATTGTTCTGTTGTCCCAAGCTATGTTTTTAGAGAAGGTTAAGGCCTGGTCCTAAGTGCATCTGGGAGAAGAGTGGTGAACAGACAGCCATGATGGGCAGGTTTACCTGGTAGGCGGTTGGGTACTCCCATTCTCAATTTTCTATTTGTTGCTCCCCATCTCCCCTTTTCCAGGCAATGGGGGCAGGCATATGGGAATGCCATGCTGCTAGGCTTAAGTGGATGCTTGTGCTAGGCTGAGCAAAACTAGGTTGTTCTGGAAGGCTGCTACAGGCCAGGGTGAATGAGTGACATGAGACCGTGAGACCATGTTGCTTGTCTTGAGAGGCTGCAGTTCCTGAGCTCCAGGCAGATTTGATAAATTAGAGTTTGGCAGTAGCCAAAGGGGGGAGACAAGAGGCAAGAGTAGATGAATATCATTCTGAGAATAATGGTGGCCTTTGCTGAGAATATTTAATAATGCCTACGATCTATGTGTACATATGAGTGAACTATAAAGCATGGCCTGGTAGTGGATAATTTATATAATTAAGTGGGTCAAGATTCCAAAGGACAAGTGATCATTCTTGGTGTGAAAGAGTGGGGAGGGGGATTGGACAATACAATTTTCCTCCATGTGTGCTAGCACAATAGTTTATTTCATATCTGCAGCATTTGTGATATACATTTATGTAATGTTTAAATAAATACAGTTGGCTCCACAGGCATATTGACATTCTTTTCATTAGGTACTAAAATTATTTAGTTACCCTTACTGTTTGTAAGGATATTATATTTGGACTGTTAACACATATATAGAAATATTTCTGTCTATATCTATCTATCTATCTCTCTCTCTCTCTCTCTCTATATATATATATATATATATATATATATATATATATATATCTGGGTGTAAGATACTGTATCAAACATACAGTGTCTGGACACCCTACAGATCGATGTTCAAATGTTTAACACACTCAGAACACATTCTGTGTATGCTGTGAGGATTACTTTGTAGTGGATTAAACCAATGGCAAGTGTTTTTGTTTTTGCAGGGGGGGGCAAAGACCCCCCTGCACCTCCATACCCCCTACTAATTATATATACTAATTCTGACATTGCACAATCCCTGAGGAAAGGAAATATTCCCCTACCCAGGGATTGTCGATATTGCACACCTGTTGACCTCTGCCTGTTTTGACCGTACTTTTTATGCAATTTCCAACACACACACACACACACACACACACACACACACACACACACACACACATATATATATATATATATATATATATATATATATGTATATGTCCCCTTCAGAAGCTCGAATCTTCAGAAAGTCAAACTGCATATGGTCGAGACCATATGATCGACTTTCCAAAAGCTCAAAGCTTTTGAATGGAGATTGCAGTACAATGAGGAATGTGGAATTTATCCTTTTCCACACTGTAGTGCGATCTCAGAGTTGTTATGTATAAAATATTGTGGTGTGGTGTGGGGGGCTTTCCCCCCTAAAAAAATATAGAAAAATGTAGATTTTTGTTGTTTTCTGAAGTTCAAGTTTCTAGTGTTTCTATATATTTTTAAACAAATAGCATGTGAAACAACACAAGATATATTACAAGGCCTCAAGCCAATTGCTGTTTGCTCACAGGGAATACGTTACTACATGGAAAGAAATTCTATCTGGGACTTGGAAACAGGAAACATTAAAATTGGTAAACTCCAATCTAGTGATTTGCTGCACTTTATTGAAATAAAGCAATGAATTAGGCAAGAAATTCCTCTTTAATGTAATACTAAATGAATTATAAGTACAAACAGTTCATTAATTGTGTCTGCTACTTATGAATTATCTTTTCCAGAAAAATTTAATTCTGCACAGTAAAAGACTATCTGGTTTATAAAACATATATAGAACGTAGTCAATCATTCTGTGCATTAAAATACCATTTTAAGAAGAGATGCAGTACTACTCAATCCATATTTTAACTTGCGCTGATATATAAAGTTTAGATTACAAAATAAATCAGTTAATCAATTAATGAATAAATCAGTAAACTAATCAATCAGTAAATCAATCCCTGAAAGCAGTAATACTGCTTAGCGAATGGCCTAAAAAAGGGAAAAGGGCTGATTGGTTTAATGACATAAAAGAACAAGCTAAGAATAATACACACAGCCTAATATTGAAAAGATCAGACATCAGGCAGTATTTACAGAACAGTATCCCATAGCCCTAGGAGGCTAAGTACGTATAAGGGTGGCACAACAGAGAGTGCCATATCACGTGTTGTAACTAGAGCATTTGTAGAGCCATTTGACAATTTTCAAAATGCAGATGTGAAACTACTAATAATTATGTAGTGCTCAAATACAAAATCCATTGTGCCCTCTAAAGGAAAAGTGCTGCTTAGGAGGAATGAAGGGGGTAGCATCCCTGGGTGCAAGGTGTTGGGGATATGATTGGCTGAAGCACTTTTTGAGTGGTATCTTAACTGTAGCAAGCCACTTTTAACATTTGTAACAAGTGATCTGCTACAGTTTCAAGCTGAAGACCCTTTTGTTTGAGAGAGAGAGAGAGAGAGGACCTTTTTTTTCACCTTAGAGTTGAGAGACGGTAGATCATGGAACTGCACTGGGTGCTAGGTAACTATGGCTCTGTCAGAAAGCATTAACATTGCGATAAAAATGTACCCCCGATAACAGGATGGGATTGCAAAATTGTCATTTCATTGAAGAATTATAGGGAAGCTTCATCTGATAACTCTGACACATACTCTGGATTAGAAGCGTTGTTGTGGTCAGATGAACTTGACTATTTACCAGACATCATGAGGAAGAAGTCATCTACTGCTATACCTGCATTACTATTGCAAACTTAAAATACATAACATTTGATATAATTAATTATTTTAAAAATTAATTCTCTGCCACTTCAGTCAAAATATAATAATGGCACTTAGCAAAATGATTCAAGAGAACTCTATATTCTCACTGCAGCTAGGGGGTGCTGTTATTGTTTATTGTTGTATTAACTGTAATAGTAAGCTAAAGCAAATGTATTTGTTTTCAGAGGAGAAATATGGCAAGCAGAGTGAAGCTTGCAATGATCTTCCAAAAATAAAAAAAGACATACAGAAGACTGAACTAAGCTGAGTAAATTTGACTTTTTTACCATGGACTGAGTAAGAGATCTACTACATCTGGGAGCACATACAGTTTACAGCTGTACAGATTATATGCATTTCTACTTAGTGAATCCATAAGTGTTGCCAACAAGTGAAACTAGCTTCTCAGATGTGACACATTTACACTGTTTAAAGCTTTGCACTTCTTGAAATGCCACCTTAGGTTAAGAGTGCATTACAAAATCTTGACTTCCTCACCAAAGTATATGATGTGTGCTGATTGGACCTACAATAAGAGTTACAAAATGAACATCAAGTATATTTTAACTACTGAAGACAGAGGCTCAGCTAAACTGTTAGAATTCTCTTATAGACCATCTGTCTATTTAAACACTTTTATTTTGCATTTTTTTTGTGCAAGTTTGTAACGGTTTTTAAATTTGATTTTACAAAGTGCATTGCTTCATTTTATTTATTTCAAATAAACAGTTTTGCTATTCAGTTTTAAGTCCTTGAGAAAAGAGAGTTGTACAATACCTTGAGAATATTTGTATTGAATTAACATGAACTCAACTTTTGGCTTTCACTTTTTGAAAAGTTACTGCTTATGATATTGCTACAATACTGACCTTTAACACCTGGCTTATATTAATGGTAAACAAAAGTTGAAATGTTCATATGCCAGAGTGGTCTGGCTAGTGGCCGAATTAGTGTAAAGGAAGGGTGTTGGTACTGAAGATATATTATTAACCTCTCCTGAGAAATAATGTGTATGTACTTGTTTGTAGAACACATTTTGGGCATGTTTTCAGTTACTGTTGGTAAGGGAGCACTGGTAGAAACTTGTTAGGAGCAAAGTGGGTGAGACATGCTTTGTAACTGGTCAATGTAAAGCTTATTTCAGTATGGAAGGTGTGTACTGCTGAAGACAGCAATACATATTTACCATACAGTATTGAAAGTCAATAGCTTGCATGGTAAATTAGTGGTCAGAGGTACAGATTCAAATGTGGTCTACTCACATATTATTTGAGAGCATTTAATGCAGATTATGAGGCTGTAGCTCCTGAATGTCACAGAAACTTTCAGGTTAAGAGCAATAGAAATAAAAATGGTATAGAGGAAAGCATTTCTATTTTGAAACTACCTGTTAAAATCAAATGGGGAAATGTGCCACAACTATGTATTACTATTCGATGGGAAAATTTGTAATAAAGATTTGTCATGCTCAATGCATCTCTCCATTTGAAACCTCTTTATTGATGCCCTGTAATGATACACTAAGCAGCAAATCAAATTTTGGAATAGATAATCAGAATTATGTGAATTAGTTAGTGAGGTGGCAATTACAAAAAATAAGCAAAAGCAAAATTATATATTGGCACTTGCAAAGATGTTGCACAATGTTACTGTGAACAAATACATTGAAATCTACAGATCTGCTTTCAATAGCTTTCTAAATATTTTATTTATTTATTTAACATTTGTTTAGTGGGAAAGTCCAAGTGGGAAAGAGCCCAGTTTCAGTGGAGGCCCAGGGAGAAACACTCCAGATGCATGTCTTTGGAATCTGGGAGGAAACCGGAGCACTGGGAGGAAACCCACACAAATGCAGAGAAGACATGTAGACTTTGCACAGAAGGCACCCCAGCTGAAAATCAATCTGGAGAATCTGTTGCTATGAGACAACAATGCTAACCACTGCACCACTGTGCCACCCATGCAGCAGAACATATAAAACAGCAACATATCTTTAACATAGATGCCAGACTATGTACTTGTTTTTGGCTAGGTGAACAAAGAAAGGGATTTTTGCCCCCCTCTACCTCCTAACTCATGTGCGCTAATCCCAAGTCTGCTATTGCTCCTAGTATCTACCCTACTCATTACCTTACCAAAAATGCTTTCCCTAATACTACAATTACACAAGATGGGTAAAGATACACACAAATTGCACATGCACCACCACACATATGCACACTAAAACTATCACCTTATGAAGTCCTTACCTTAGCCCTAACCCAGAAACAGTCATATGCACTCACAAAAACATTAATAAAAGCACTATTAACTCTATGCCCTCACTAGCCTATATTCCAACCCTGACTAGTAAAGCTCCACCTACCTACATGTAAGCATAGCTCACTTACCACACGAATAATTAATCAGCTGATGTTTGGCATCTTCTCTTATGAGCAACTAAAACATTCACGTTGAAGTGACAGCAGTACACCTTGTTGACAAGATGTTCATTCAACAAAGTATACTGAAACTGCACATAAACATACACACGCATATATATATCTATGTGTGTGTGTGTATACACGTGTGTGTTTTTGTGTGTGTGTGTGTGTGTGTGTGTGTGTGTGTGTGTGTGTGTGAGTGTTTGTGCTTGTATAAAATGCATTGATCATAGGCTTTTTTGCATACAATCTCTTCACATTTAAAGTATATTCAGTGCAAATTTTTATCTTTGGAATCCTGGCCATCTCTTAAACTGTCCATGCATAACTTTGTTTTCACCAGTTATTATCCAGATCTAGAAAATTTAATAGAACTAGTCATTCTAGACACCTGATCTTCCTTAATTGAGAGTTGTTGTAGTACAACTTTTCTTGGCATCACAACTTGAAGACCATCTATCTGTATACTCTTATGCACTTTCAACAGTAAAGGAGGTAAAAATTCTAATTGCTCTTCCTGCCTGAACTTCAAGTTATTTCCTTTATACAGACTTCTCATTTATCATATACAGTTTTCTGTTACCCTAATACACAACATAGGATGATAGTTCAGCTGCTCCCCATGATTTTTGTATTTTTACTTTCTCCCTGGATTGAAAATCAGTTAGTTTCTTCCTGTTCTTATCATAATAAAATCGTTTCTTTCTCTGCTGATTCATTCATTCCAGCATTTATTTAACTTAATGGTGATTTTCAGACATCATCTTATGTAGTGAAAGTAGGTAATTTGTTTTTTTCACTTCTGCTTATTAACATTTGATAAAAGACTGAACTATTATAAAAAAGTATTTCTATATTCCAGATTTGTGAGATTACATTCCTCATAGCTATTGTTGTAGGATATCTTTATAAGAATGATTTTCTTCACAGGTTGTATGGAATTGATGCTATATACATGAATTATCATTCATAAGTAAATCTTCTAACTTACTGACTTCTTTTTATTGATGATAAAATCAGGAATCAGGAATTATGAGAATATAAGAGTTCAATGCAGTAATCACAGTTATACTTGTGTTAGTCAGATTATTTCAGTAGACTTGGAATAATAACATACATATATAAGATGCATTGTTTCTGTAAACTAGAACAATTCTGTGTGCACTCCTTTCCATGGAATAAAATGTTAGCCACTACCAGTATAAATATGGAGCATATCACTTCTAGATTGTGTTATGGTAGGCATTGCAAACAGTGCAACTCCGCACTACTAATGATGCCGATTTATTGCTCTTAAAATGAAATTCTACTTTCATGATATGTACTATGCAAATATTCCTGTGATTTGTATGTGTAATTTCAAGGCATTACTGATACTCCATTATAAACAGTGTACCTGTGCGTTATTTACATGAATTATCATAAATTGGCTAACACTTTATATCATTTTCTCTTTCTTGCAGTTTTCTGCTGTGATTAATGTACGCACTCAAGCATTTTCTTCTCAGCTGATTGCAAACTATTATTTTGTCATCTTAGAATGAGAAGTCCTCAACACATCTGACTTCTTTAACTACTTACTGAAAAGAAAAGAAAAGGCAGAATTTCTTCATTTACAGAGATTTTTGCTCAGGCCAAACTTTCATCATTGCTACTTTACTAAGCAAATTCTAAGTCAGTGTCACTATATCTCTAGAGTTCTTTTACTTTTTTCCCTGTCATTGGTAACTGTACAATTACAAATATCAAGTAATTCTTTTTGCTTTTCTTATAAATAATCTCCAGTTAACATTCCTACTATGTGCAGTTTCTTTCCCTGGCCTGTATATCATTTTAAGATTGTTTTGTAACAGTCTCAGCAATGTCAGCATAGAGAAAATTACCCAGAAGCCCTACAGGAACTATCTAGACTCTCTGCGTTCAGCCTCACAGTGTAGGTGATATCCTACAGTATCTTTAGGATTTAACTATAAACTTGTGAGTGCTTTAATTTCAAATAATTTGTGAGTGCATTGAACTTAAATTAATTTGTAAGGGCCAGCACACCTGCGGACCTACCCCTCTGACCATCTCTTTACTATCTTACTCCCCACCTCCTATTTTAGTGGATTTAGTGTTTTCCCTACATCTACCACTAGAGGACAGCAGACCTCAAGGCATGGAAAACTGTTTCTTAATGGAATTAGAAATCCACTAGCTCTGTAGACCAGCCTTTCTCTGCTATCCCTGCTTGTACTTTTTACTCAAGTACTTACCCCCCACCCCATGAAAAGTTGTAAAGGGAATTATCCTGGTTAAGTCTGAGAGTTTTAGAAACTAGACAACTTTTTTGTCAATTACTACTCCAGCCACTGGCCCCCTTAATTAACTTTCTGTTTAAACTTACTTTTCCTGCCATATAACTATTTATAAATACCTTTCTCTCTGCTATAGAACTCTTTACTCATACCTTTCTCCCCTACACAGCTATACCTATGTTCACCATTTTCTGATAAGTAGCAACAGAAAGTGTCTCTTACCTATCCTAAGCCTGTAGAACACAGTCTCTCTGCATAACTGATTGCCTCTCAGCCTCTCTCAGCTTTGACCTGCTCCGTTTGCCCTACGGGCTCACTCCGATCCCCTACCCTACCCCCAATTTCCACCCACTGCCAGAGGTCCTACACTTATACTTCCTAACCACGCCCTCTCTCTCTTCCAACCAATCCCATACATCACTTCATCCCATAAACATTAGCCACACCTTTACCTTCTAACAATCACTCACAGTAAGCCACACCTTAGAGTACCTTACCATATCCCTTCACTCTTAACTAATATGTATTAGTGCCCTCCTCTCTACACCTCCCTCATCATTTTGTCTTCTTTTCGCCTATTTTTCAATCCCAACTCCTTACTCCTCTTATTTATAATCTCAACAAGATGCCTCTGGCTAATCTAACCAAGCTAACACTTGTAGTTATACTTTCAACTGTCCTCACCTCTACCTACCTTCTCACCTCCTTTGAAAAACTGTACTATTAAGATTTTAACCACTCTCTAAAACAAACAGCAATTCACACTCATATACCCTCTAATAGTCATACTAATATAACTTCCATTCCCAGCTACCTACTACCTAAATACCATAGACTCTCCCACATTAAACACAATAAACCCACAATAAAGAAAGTGAAAATTCAAACTAACCTTAGATATAATTCAGTAATAAAAGTAAATAATTCCTCCTTTAAAGATGGTGACATCCACCCCAATCCTGGCCCTACCAACCCCATTACCCTAACAACCCACCCCAAACTCAATAACTCTTTCCTAATAGGACATCTAAATATCCAAAGCATTAACAATAAAGTAGCCCACCTCCATGCCCTTCTAGATATTCACTCCTTTGATATCTTCTGCCTCACTGAAACTTGGCTGAAATCAGAGACTAAAGACAATGAAATCATTCCCCAAGGTTATAATATAGTGAGACAAGATCAAACAAAATGCAAAGGGGGTGGAGTAGCAGTTCTATTCAAAGATGGACTTCATATCTCCACCTTACCATATAATCCAACCCAGGATAGTAACGCAGAAGTCTTCATTACCAAACTTCAAATCAACCCAAACAAATCTTTATACATTGTCTGTATTTACCTACCACCCAGAAATAATATCGCTACAATAGAGGCTATACTAAGCTGGGTGTCTTCAACTTACCCCTAAGAAACAATAATACTAGGTGACTTTAATACTGACTGGAAAGGTGTCAGCGCTGAAAATACTACCTCTCATATTAACCTCCACGGCTTTAGCCAAACTATCACCTCCACAACCAGAATTAACAAACCAAATAAAAAAGAGAGCACCTTAGACTGGATACTTATAAATAGACAGAAACAATCTTACAAGGTAGGAACACTGCCAGATGATGTAAGTGATCATATGTTGACCTACAACATAAGAGAAAAAAATGATCTTCCCAACCTCCCCACCTTTAGAATAGCACGCTCTACCAAATACTTTAACTCAGAATTATCTCAAAATGAACTTAGTGCCTGTGACTGGAGCCCTTTAAAAACCCTACCACTTGAAGAGGCTGTAAAGTATCTTAACTCTAAATTCTTATCTATCCTGGATAGGCATGCACCTAAACGGTCCATCAGAATGAAGTCTAACCCAGCCCTATGGCTTTTTAAAGAAACCAGACATCAAATTTTGCTTAGGAACAAAGCTTGGGCTAAGTGGAGAGCTAACAGAAATATCTCTGATTAACTAAATTTTAGGCAGCTGAGAAATAGTACAAAAAAGGCAATACTTACAGATAAAAAGAACTACTACTGTAAACTGCAGCAAACTCACCAAAATAATCCCCAGAGGTTCTGGTCTAGTATCAATAAACTCCTTTCCCCAGGGCACTCTCGAACCCCCACCCCACTTGATGCCGATCCAAATACCCCACATCAAATTGCCAATACCTTCAATTCTTTCTTCACTGAGACCATACAATCACTAGCTAGTCAACTAATCCCAGACAACTCAAGCCTTCCCACCACCATACCAGGCACTCTACCTGCATTCAAACTGCAACCCATCTCTATTACTCTCATCTATAAATTCATCCAAAAACTCAAGCCTTGTACTCCTTCTGCCCACCAGCTACCGTCACAATATCTCCAAAAAGCAGCCAAAGTAATTGCCTACCCTATATCCATCCTTATAAATAGGATAATTAAGGAGGGAACCACTCCAGACATTTGGAAAATCTCCCACATTATCCCCCTGCACAAAGGTGGGAACTCAAATGACTACTCTAACTATCGGCCAATAGCTCTCTTATCACCCTTAGCAAAAATTATGGAAAAATGCATTCACCAACAACTTTTACATCATTTATCTCAACATAACATAATAGCAAACTACCAACATGACTTTAGGACATCACACAGTACCACAACTGCCCTTTTATCCTTTACAGATACCATCAATAGAAACCGCAATAAAAACATCCTCTCATCTGCACTCTTTATTGACCTCTCAAAAGCTTTCGACATGTTAAACCACACCCTTTTAATCAATATTCTTGAATCCCTTTCCTTTGACTCTCAGGCTGTTAAATGGTTCAGATCCTACCTTAGCAACAGGCAACAGGCAGTTCTCTGGGAAAATCAAATTTCATCCTTTCTGCCAGCCACCCTCGGAATCCCTCAGGGCTCTATTCTTGGACCACTTCTTTTTTCATTATTTATCAATGACCTCCATGTAGCAATTCCTCAAGCCACCTGCATTCAATATGCAGATGATTCTATGCTAGTATGCTCAGCATACTCTCCATCAGAACTACATTCTCTTACTCAAAATGATTTTAACATTGTAGAAACATGGTTAAAAAAACGCTGCCTCCTTCTTAATGCCAAAAAAACTAAGCTCCTTCTCTTTACTCCCACTACTAAGTCCTCCCCCATAGATTTCTCAGTCACTTCCAATAATGGCACTATTATATTCCGTGACTCTACCACTAAACTGTTAGGAATTACCATTGACAATAACTTTACATTTGATTACAATATAAATAACACCATTAAAACTGTCAACAGAAAAATAGGCTCCTTATATAGAATCAAACCTTTCCTAACCCCAACAGCCAGAACCAAGATTGCTCACTCCCATCTAATCTCAACTCTTCTGTATGCCTCACCTATATATACTAACCTAAAGAAAAATAATCTTAACAAACTAGCAACTTCCTATAATTCATGAAAAAACTATTTAATCTTCATTATATGTAGACAGGAAAATACTTAAGCTTGCCAAAGCAAGCATAAAAACTTGACTACTGACTGTAGGCTTCATCAGAATAAAACATTTGCACCATTTTAAGCTGCAAGTTATATTACTATGTTAACAATAAAATACAATAAATATGAATATAAATAACTGACTGATTTATTTAAAAATTAAAATAATTATTAAAAATTCTCACCATCATAAAACTGCTGTTTAAAACTAAATACTTGTCTATATGTGTTATAAATGTTTATGTATTTTCTTCATATCTCTGGACAACCTACTGACACGTAATTTAATTATAGCATCCTTAATTAATTATAGTCTACTTGTCAAAATGTATTATTTCTATACATTCTAATAAATTGATATTAATATACGTATAAAACTTGTTCCTAACTGACATCTAATGTCCTATTGTAATGATAGTCGCCGATAAACCAAGCGGATGCACCAACCAAACGGGGATGTTGCAGTGGCATGAAAGGTACCAGTAACACTGAAAGAGAGCGTAGAAGCAAGGAAGCTGCACCGGTGACTATCTCTGCAGAACCGAATTAACTTTTCCAGCGAAGGGAGATGGTTCAATAGGACAACTTAAAGCATCCAATAACAAAAAAAGTGATATTGATCTTTCTGTGACACAATTTCCCAGTTTATTGAGGGAGAGTTTGAATTTGAACTCTACTGACATTACGTTCGATTTCTCCTTATATGATTATGAGGATGATGAAGAAGCTCTACGTATAGGAACTAAATCCAAGAGGGCTTTACCTGAAAGAACTTATTCCAATGTGGTGGAGAAAACATTAAAAGAAAAAGGTACTGTTTTTTCATCTGTGAAAGCCATTAACAAATTGACTGACAAGTCACAGGCTGATAAAGAAGTAATTAATGATGATAAATTGCAATCATTTTTTTCTAATGTTTTTAATTTTAATAATTTTGACCAGGTCAAAGAACGACCTAGAAGTACAATTCATATGAATGGGACACTTAAGGACATGATTTATTCACTTGGAAAGAAGCTGAATATGATTAATGATATTAAAATGGACAATGGTTATTTGCATGAATGTATAACTTTGAAAGTAGTACCTAAGGGTCTTCGGTTCTTTAAACATCCTATGGGCATAGAACTAAATAAAAAAAACATAGAAGTATTTAATCAATTTTTTGATGAATGTGGTTACAGTTTTATGAATATGTTGATTAAATTTAATGATGAAAAGTTAACACAATTAATTGTAGAGGTTGAGGAACTGGATGGTCACATTGTTAATGATTTGATGTTCAAACAATGGGAAGATTTGTATGTGAAACAGTTCCAGATAGCTGACAAAAAAATAAAAGTGGGATATGATAAAAAGTGTGTTAAATTGAATAGGGATATATCCCAATATAAAGAGAATAAAGCATATCTGTGGAAATTGGACAATTTTGAAAGTAGGACAGACAACAGTAATAGACAGATAGGTGGTAAATTTTATGGGGCAAGTGATGACAATACTGAAGGGTATGGAGGCAGGAAGAATTATAGACAGAATTTTCAAAGGACGTGGAACCCCCAGTATTGGAAAAGGAGACCAGAGAGGGGTACATGGAATTATTACCCCAAGAACCGATAGAACAGTTACAAGAAGGAAAAAAGGAAAAAAATGAAGGAATAGTACCCACATTAGCAAGTAATATGATAAATACCAATCAGATTCACACTAACAGTGACGAAAATTGTATTAAAGTGGACGGAGTAATACATATTTTGAATAATTTCAAAATTTATAACTATACAAATTTAGTTATTGATAAAAATCATTTCGATTTGCTATCTAAAGGAATGAATTTCATCCCGACACCCCCATTTGATTTGGTAGACCACTTAAGGGAAGTGAAACTATTCACTAGGAAGCTTAATTTAGCTATTATGTTCCAGAAGGAAGACCATGTAGAGAGTAAGGACACAGTGGACGTAAAGAATAGGTTAAAGAACAAAAGTACTTATGTTCCACCAATGAATCCAAAAGTAGAGATGTATGAAAAATATGTGATAAGGGAAGTTTATAAATTAAAGAATAAAACAAGAAAGAAGGTTACAAAAGACAATTTGACTATAAAGGAGAGAGAAACACTTTCAAATTTTAGGGGAGACAAAGACATACGTATCATGAAACCGGACAAAGGGGGAGGAGCAGTAATATATGACAAGTTGGAATATGTTAACAAATTATTTTTTCTATTAACCCAATCAGGGAATTATGAAACAGTGTCACTTAACAAAATCAATATAGCCTACCATAGAATAGACTCTTACATAGAAGAATTCTGGATAGATAACAGGATTAATACAGATGTGTACAATTTCATCAAGGTAAAGCATCCAGTACTAGCTACATTAGTGGGTATACCAAAGGTACACAAAAGTATAAGTGACCCCCCATTTAGACCTATAGTGTCAGGCAGTTTAGCCAAAACCTTCCCTTTAGGAGTAGCAGTGGATACATGGTTAAAAAATACGTATAGTCATATCCCACATTTAATAAAAGATTCTTGGGATTTTTTGAAGAATTTCCCTATACATATAGATTGTAGCGATTTGATCTATGTAACTATTGATGTTATAGATTTGTATTCATGTATTCCCAAACAAGTGGGACTTGAGATGTTTTGTGACAGTATAAGGAAACACACAAATTTTGAGTGGGACCATGTTTGTTTAATTATGGATTGTATGTCGCTTGTATTGGAACATAACCATATTTATTTTGAAGGTGAACATTACAGGCAAAATAATGGTGTAGCAATGGGATCAGCTAGTGCACCCATATATGCCAATCTAGTAATGTTAAATTGGGAAGAGAAGGTTTTATTTCCCAGTATTTTTTTCAAACAAGTAATACATTACACAAGATTTTTAGATGACATCTATATTTTGTGGAAGGGTAAAAAAGAAGAGTTAAACAAGTTCATTAGTTTCATTAACACCAGTTGTGAATTCTTAAAGTTTACCCATTCTATAAGTTACAATGGTATTGCCTATTTAGATACATTTATATCACATGACAATAGGGGTTTCAAATCAGCTATATTTAGAAAGAATACCTTTTCCAATGATTACTTACAATATAACAGTAATCACCCTAAAAAACTATTATATAATATATACAAGGGGCAATGTATAAGGGTAGCCCGGATGACTTCAAGATTTAATGAAATGAAAATGGAAATGGATTATGTCAAAAAATTATTTGAAGAAAGAAATTATGATGTAACAATGATGAGTAATGTTAAGAAATATGTCATTGAAGAATGGGGAAAAAAATACACAGCATTATTGGGTAGTAAAGAGTTAACTATTGAATCTCAAAGCAGTGTAGACACTGATAATAGTACAGTCAGATACCAACGAGCTTGTATCTTGGAATATACACCTTTTGTACACCAGATTAAGAACATAATGTTATCATTCTGGAAAATATTTATAGTGGGCAATAGTTTAGTCAAATGTGTAGGAGAGAAACCAGTATTTGTATATAAAATGGGATATAATTTAAAGAAGTTATTAGAGAAAGAAACCACAGGAATTCAAAACTACATTAATGACAATGGGTCAAATATGACTAGGAAATGTGGTCATTGTAATCAGTGTGGTGATATTATGGAGTCAAATGAGCTTGTATTGGATAATATTAACAACAGTAAAATAAAGTTTAAGAAAGGGAACTGTAGTACTAGTATATATTTGGCTAAGTGCACAGTATGTAGTGGATACTATATAGGAAAAACAGAGAGAGTTTTAAAAAGGAGAATTTATGATCATTCATACTGTGTAAGAAGAAAGGACAATAACAATGCCTTATACAGACATATAGAAAAATATGGTGAACTACACAAGTTCAAATTTGCAATATTGGAGCAGATAAAACATAATCCTAGGGGAGGTTGTATGAAGGAGATGTTAAGTTATAAGGAGGTGTGGTGGCAACTATACACGGATGCATCGACCACACCAGGGTTAAACGATAACATTTCTTTAAAACCTATATTAATTCATGGAGCTTCTAGATGATAATAAATTAATATTTATTTTTATTTATTTAATTATTTATATCATTACAATAGGACATTAGATGTCAGTTAGGAACACGTTTTATACGTATATTAATATCAATTTATTAGAATGTATAGAAATAATACATTTTGACAAGTAGACTATAATTAATTAAGGATGCTATAATTAAATTACGTGTCAGTAGGTTGTCCAGAGATATGAAGAAAATACATAAACATTTATAACACATATAGACAAGTATTTAGTTTTAAACAGCAGTTTTATGATGGTGAGAATTTTTAATAATTATTTTAATTTTTAAATAAATCAGTCAGTTATTTATATTCATATTTATTGTATTTTAGCAGGTTGGCGCACTGTACGTATTTGTTATGTTTGTTTATATCAAGTGAGTAATACATTGTTAACATAGTAATATAACTTTAAGGGCAGCTTAAAAATGGCGCCAAATAAGTTATTTAAATGGTTTGCAAATGTTAAAGTATTATTCTGATGAAGCCTACAGTCAGTAGGTGAAAGTGCTTAATCAATTTTTTATGCTTGCTTTGGCAAGATTATGTATTTTCCTGTCTACATTTAATGAACATTAAATAGTTTTTTCATGAAGACTGCACTGCGTTCCCTCTGTACATAACGTTGTTACAGGGAAGATAGCGTAGTTGTTGCATTCAACGTTTTTTTGTTTATTCTGTAGTTGCAACTTCCTATAATAACATCACCAGGTTTGCCACTGGCAATCCCTTTAGAACCCACCACTGTCTGAATCTTTGGCAGCTAGACTGGCTTGAATTCCAAAACCATCTGATAATCTCCCAACTCACCATTGCCCACAAGATATTTTACCAACCCAACACCACCCCTATACTCTCCAATCTCTTAATCCCCTATAAAAATCTGAATTCCCTACATTCTTCTAGCAAACTCCTCGCTAGCATATCCAAGTCTAACAACATGGCTGGTGACTCTCTGTTTACTAACACAGTGGGAAAAAAATGGAACCAGCTACCCAATGAACTAAATCTACTCTCTTCCTTGCCTCTCTTTAAACAAAAACTCAAAAAACACCTAAAAATGCACTGGTTATGCCCTTGTAGCAACCCCGACTAACCATCCACTTTCACTACTAATACTTCCTCTTCCAAATAAACGTACTAACACTTTAAAGCTAATTCATGCAAGCAAGGCTGTTACTGTTTGAACTCTAATCAACATACTGCTGAAATCTTTCTACTTTGATGTGAAAAATTCTTACTGTGCTACATTTTTTATTGTCGCTTTTTCAAGTGTAAATATCTTCAGTATGTTATTATTACTTGTTGTACTTTTTTTTTTTTTTTAAATCCTTTCATTTACCATGTAACAACATTTTTAATTTTCTATTTTGCTGGAGCTTTTCTCCCCAGGCCTCTACTGAAAATGGAAATATATCCAGCTAGACTAGCCCGGTTAACAAATGTAAAATAAAAATAAAATAAATCTCATAAGGGCCTTGTACAAGGCATTTCAAAATACGGTTTGCCAGGGTTTATGGTCTATTTTCACTTTAACTTCTTTTGCATGGACATATTCTTGAATTTATGGCATCAAGACACTATTACAAAGGCTTCCTTTTTATCTGAGAACCTATGTTTTGTGTACCTCTAAACACATTTGACAAATAGGCAACAGCTCTATTCTCTCAGAGGCTCATAGCACCTATTCTATTCTGAATATCATCTAATTGTAGCTCAACTGGGTTATTTACCTCAGAATATTTTAATGTTGTTCCATATGGAACTAGTTTTGTGAGCATTCATTTCTCATCCAATACTCCATTCTTGGGCTTCTTTTTTTTTTCAAACAACCTTCTTAGAAGAATGGTTTTCTCAATGTATCAGGTACATACATTGCTAGATACTGCAGCATTCCAAGAAATCTTTGTAATGTTGGCTTACCTTCTGGCGTTGTCATTTGCACAACTAGTTTTATCTATGAATGTGAGTTCAGACAGAAGAAAAGTGTGATGAGAATTATGCAAGAGAACATAATTTCAATGTAACATTGTTGTTGTTTGTCTTTCGGCTTTTCCCGGTTAGGGGTCACCACAGCGGAACTCCGGTCCGCTAATGATTGGTAGTTGGTTTTTATGGTGTCAAGTGGCCCAACCTTCAACGAAGGCACGCCCATTCAATGCATGTCTTTCGAACGCCCACTCAACCGTGGGGAGGACATGCAGACTCCACACAGAAGGCACTCCCAACCCAAGCCGTGAATCGAACAGGAGAACATTTGCTGTGAGGCAACAACGCTACCGCTGCACCACCGCGGAATATGAAAATGTAAAATAAAGGTGACAAGCCTGAAATACGTAGTTCATACTCTAATGTCAGAAGGACTGAATTCAGCCTGATACATAAAAAATAAAGGTACTTGTAGAAACGACAAAGCTAGACTTGCTGCATCCATACACAAGATGAGCATCTTTTTACTTTTGTTTTTCAGGCTGCCTCACAAGCCATTTACCTGATGCAAACTGAGCCAATGGAAAATGGTTATTCACTACTTAGTCTAGGAGCCCAAACACCATTACACCATTTCTAGCCTCAGAGGAAAGGAAGAAGAATGGATAAAAATTACCCTATCATCATATGTAGAGGGGGTATGTCTAAATGCTAGGCTAAATAACATAGCTTTTTACAGAAATTGGAACTTCATGTATGCATCATACATGGTTGTTTAATTCCCACATACCCAAACAGGAAAGCTGACTATTTGAAGCAAATTAAAATTCTGGATGCAATATGAAATATTAGAATGACATTGCATTTATAATATTTTCTATGTCATCTCTTCTCCCCTGTATTTCTTTGTTTTTTTTTTTATTTCTTTTTATTTTTTTTGATAATGACATTTGGGCCATAATTTCTGCTGCAACAAGAATGACAACCGGCATGAGAAGCTAGACTGGCCACAGAAGTTCAGACCACCAACACTCCACAGGTGGCTATGGTAGCACCATCACAGGCAGCAGAGACACCTATTACTTCTTGATCCCAATCTGGCTGTGTTGCCTCCACAACTCCTGCACTACCCACTCCAACTGTGTGTGGTAGCTCTGTGCCAGCAGCTGGTGCACTGGCACCCACCTGGGATAATGTCAGCGGAGATGGCAAACATGTCACCCATGAAGAGCTGACCATTTTCATACATTTAACTGGGTCAAAATTAGATTTGCACACCATGCACATAGCTAGAAATGGCCCATTAAAAAAATTATATTTCTGTGGCAAAACTGAACATTTTTCCTTCAGCAGGAGTAATATGGTTCTCATCATGCAATTGTTTTCAGCCCTTCTGTATAACAGAAAACAGAACTGGTAGCAGTATGAAGGGGACAGTTATTCTTATACGTTTAGCACACTGCAGCATTTGATGTATACCATATAGAATGTTTCATTTGTCATTACTGTCATGAAGTGTGATGCACATATACTCCTTCCTTCATACTTTTCTCATCACCCCTTCAAATATGTGAGTTTTTCTGCATAAAATATGAGTTGCTTTGTTGTGTGATCTGATAATAATCTGGTCCAGAAAATGTTGATAAGGACTGAGATATGAATGAATCCGGCAATATATCAAACATCAGTTATGATTTTCTTTCTAATAACATTTTCCCTTTAGAAGTAATGCATAGATATGACAGTCCAACAGCATTATCCTGCATATCCATTTATTTAGTTTACCACTATCCCACCCTTGTGTATATCTTTTTATCATTCACTTATAACAACTTTCAATGAAGAGAATAAAGGCTCAAAAATAGGGCAGATTAAAATTATTGCTCCTACACACTTAGGAAGTTACTATGATAAAAGATTTAGCAGCAGCATGAATTCTCCAGTCCTCATTGATTTGCTAGAAAACACAAATTGTATAAAGAGCACAAAAACAGCTCTTAAATCTGGACATTCAGCAAATTTGTGGCAGTGGAGAGATATGCCCCTGTACTATCCATATTATGAACACTTAACTCTAATGATCATGGCACATTTAAATGATGACACAGAAAACATTAACACAACACGCACACACATTATGAAATGGCTCAGTATCAGACATGCTGATATACCAGTACTCCTTAGTTAAATGACACTTAATACAGCGCACTACAAACAACTGCTAGTCACTATTCCCCATTCTAAGTTCAAAAACTGAAAAAAGTATTTGTGCATGTGATAATACTTTGCTGTCATGCAAAAGAGCTTGATATTAGTGTGCTTCATTAAGTGATTGTGGCAAAATGAAAGTAATATCAGTGGCTTTTATTACTTGTGTATGGTTTACTGGCTTATTATAGGCAAAATATGAGGATCTCACCATGATGCTGTCTACTTAGTGCATAATGTAAATGATGTTTGAACTAAAACCCATTACTTTTCCAAATGTGTGCCAATAAAGTGAGACCTTTAGTTGCAGAGTAGTAAAGTATTCCTTTATATGTTTGGCATTTGTCTCTTGTAGTTACCTTGCACAATGTACTCACATCACAAAGTCTGCACAATGATACCGAAACTCAGTGTGAATTGCATACAATAATCTTGAGATGAACTGTCAGGAATGCATGAGTAGCAGTCCTCTAGTTGACAGCTGTGCTAATCATCTATGATATAAGTGGTCAATACCTTAAAGAGATATACATCAATATCATTCACACTATAACAATGCCCATTATTGAAATGATTATGAGTTTTTGCAGCAGTATGTAGTGAATTATGATCAACACATTGCTGTTTTGTCTGCCTGTCAAAACACACTACTATTCACCTAAACATGTAATGTACACTACAGCCATGTGCTGTCTGACACATGCTATAAGACTTCATCTGTGGAATCAGCTGGTGATACAATATTCTGTAGACTGTGGACTTAGGCATGTGTTGAAATCCAGCAATGACTTAAGAAGTGTAAGCATGTGTGTGACAACAGTGCTAGGTAGGACTGGCCTATCCAACTGATCTGTTGTGTACTCTTCCACTCAAGATATTGTTTACCACATGAAATGTCTCTCTCAACACTTTCAGTCTCATTTAGCTTAAACACCATGGTGAGGTCATATCTTCAAATATGCTCCATCTCACACTTGAAGTAAGACTTCTCCCATGGTATAGACAGTTGATACAGTGTTATCTAGATTGTGTATTTAGACAGTTAGGTGTTCAAATCAGCAATGACTGTGTAGTGTTAGTATGCATGTGATGTGGTCACAGGTAGTAATGGTCTGTCCAACTGATCTGGTGTACTCACTTCCACTCAGGAGAGGCCTTCCCCAGGATTATCATCTACATGCTGACAGCTTCTTGTTTCTGAATGCATGTCCTTGTGCACCTGTGCACTTTTAATGGGATTCACCTAGTTGGACCTACTTATATCAGCAATATGTACACCTGCATTTCTCATACTGACCTGTCCTCTGTGAAGATGAATGTTTTGCTTTGCTCAAACAAATGGTCAACACCTAAAAGAATGACCCCAAAAGGGGGGTCCCCTCAAATTAAAAATGGCATGATGTCAGTTATTCTCATTAGGGGTAATATGTAATCATCAACCATGGGATGGGTAAGGCCAATCTGTAAATAAATGGGACAGGTTAATTTAAGCCCTAAAAGGGAAATTGGCTAGGCTTAAAGTGGCCCGCAAGGGCAGCTAGCCTAGTACTAATCTATAAACCTATAAGCCTATTTATTGATTTTACAAAAGTGATGTAAGTGCATAAGTTACCAAATAACAAGAGGAAATCTAAAGAACATTTCCTTGTTTTCCATAAGTCAGACTTTAAGGTATTTTTTGGTTTTGCTGAAGACATGCAAAGTTATAAATATATAGTCACTCATCACAGCCCTTGTTTTAGATGTTTCTTCATAAATTAATTAGGTGTACTGCATTTCTGGGCACTATAGATTTGGACCAATACTGTTCTACTACAGTAGATGAGTTAAATGTAATGGCCAGGAAGGAGACTGGACTTGGCAACTGCAATTATAACGTAGTAGTGAATATTCTACCAGTCTCACAAATACAGGCATTATGTGGTGTTAATTCCAAAATTCCACCAGTGTGCTCCTGAGCTGGATGTTCATTCCCTTTTTGGCTGGGAAGAGCCAGGATTGATTGGAAAATAAAGAAGTGCAGAGTTTTTGCTTCCCTGCCATCTGTTCCTCAATGTTAACAGCTCCTCATTTGATTTGCATTGATTTACTTTGCTGTTGTTGTACACAGAGTAACTCACTACACGCTATGCCATAATTATCATACTGTCACATTAGTTTTGGCACAGATCACAAATTGCTTAGTTTTAAGGTCATTAGTCACTGCACACTGCTTAAAAAAGTTGTTTGTATAATCTACTGACAGTGCAAGTCTTAGATGTTCTGTAAGAACTCCAATGAGTTCAAATGAAACTGAACACTAAGCAAAATTGCAAGAACATCTTAATTTGTTGCACTTTATTTCAAATGTGCTCATCAATAAAATATATTTTAGTGCTGAATGAAAAAAATACTTATACAACATTATCTGACTATAGCATTGCATTTACTCTGCTAGCACGTTTACTTCAGGCATTAGGAAATTAACAGTGCATTGGCTAGAATGTGTAACATTCATGACTTTACCCTTATCATATACAGGAATGTGGTGCAAAAGACTGTCACAAAGTTGTATATTGAGCAGATTGAAGGGGCAGATTTTTGAGCACAATGCTGCACAGGTTGAGTGCATGAAAAGCAGTGAAGATGACTAAATAAAATGAAATATATACAAATAACACTAAATCTGTAATGGTATAAAATGTAAATGTATAAAAGCCTTAACCACAATGAGTTTTTAAGTATGGTGCAAAGTATTTCTTATATTTAATTCTAAATTATGTTACATCTTACAACAGTATGACTGTTTATAATAATCTTGCTATTTATGATGAATTAAATCAAATTTGGTAACTTTAGTAGGTGCAATGAGGGACGATGTTTATTCTGATCATTTAGAATAAAAAAATACATGCATGGTCGCCACATATGATAGAAGCAAAATTTTTTAGGGAAGTGCGAAGGAGCTTATACTGTACTGTACCATTTGCTTTCCTTCGCATTTCGTTATAGAAGTTTCACTTCTACCACGCGTGGCAACCACTGGATGCTATTTAATAATGCTGTATTGTATGTAATATCCAAACTCACAGTAACCAATATACAGTGTTTTGTCCAACAAGGAGATAAAGAATGATTTGCAGATACTCACATGAGTTCTAGATAAATAAAAAAAGTAAAACAATGCTTTTTTTAAACAACTCATTTCTGCCTGTTTGAACCCATTTTACAGCATAAGTTACACTGAACTGGAACGGTCTAGAATTTAATGGCGTATCTGATTCCATTTCATGTTGATAACTTGTGGGAGAGTTACAGCACTTGTGTGATAGTCCCTCTGAAGGCTGCCAGCCTAGCTAGATAGAATTATGCAGATAATTCTATGTCATTTGTAAATGTTAATTGAATCCACAGGCTTGGTTTACAAATGCAAAGAAAACTATGCGTTATGATTAAACTATATGTTGTACTGAGCTTCAAAAATGAAACCACAGTGCACTCTGCTGGAAGAAAGCTGAGAAGTCAAGCATTGTATGACTGTTTGATCTCAAGCTTGGAGACAGGATGTCTGGGCCAGGAAATTCTTTCTATTGTCTTGATTTAAGAAATAATTACTAAGGTTTTACATGTATAATGTCTTTTACTGCTGTGGCTTCCTGGCCAGGTACAGCTTACTAAGAAATGTAAATTCTGAGTTTTTGTGAGCCTGGGAAACTAAATCAGAACTGTTAAGAATGATGAAATCTGAAATGACTCAGCAGTACTGTGTTATCAATTTAAGACTTTCCCAGAGAGAAAGAGAAAGCATTTTGAATTTTGTCTGAACATGAACACATCAACTCACCAGCACTCTGCCTTTGCTCTGTGAGTAAGATATTTATTTAGAACAGTCATTTCTCTTAGAGATAGATAGAAATAGCCAGATTGGTCTAGCTTTTTTCTATATTTATGTCAGACTATTCTACAGTATTATTTTAAAGCATTTTCCTGTGATCTCTGAACTCTGTAATGTCATTGTGTTGAAGTAAGATTTGTCTTGTGTTTTTATTATTTATTAAATATTTTTAAACCTTTCAATTGTGGCTGTTTTGTGTAAAGGTAATTTAAGCTCTTAGAGTACATTGCATGTATTCTGTGATACTGTCCAAGCCACTCCAATAGCTTTAGCCCTGGGTCACACTTACTATTTGGATAACAGTAATATTACACAGTGAAATTGGTCACCCTTTGGGAAGGGCCTTATTATTAGCTGATAAGAGTAGTTGGTGGCAGTGATTACTACCTTATAGCCTGGCAGGAGGGGGCATAGATGGAGAACCTGTGCCAACCTTCCCCAGGAGTGTCAGTGTGTTTGTATATAAACCAAATCTCAAAGTATGTGTATGTCAGCTACTTGGGCAGGGACACGAAGCACTGGTTGGACAGAGAGGGTACTGGAGATTTTGGCTTGACTACATGGCTGGGATATGAACACTATAGCTGTGTAAGTGGGGAGTTTTATTGGGGAGCTAAAGAGAAAGGGAGAAACCAGCCCCATGCTGACTGTGATCTCTGTGTGCTCTTAAGGGAAATTGTACTTTACTGTGTGTGTACTTGTTATCCTTCCCAATGTGCATGCCCCTCACTGGTGCTAGTGGTGAGGATTGAGGCTCCTTGATTACTGGGCCAGTGCACGTGTGTCACAGTCCCGCCATGTACAATTTAAAGATTTCAATCCCGATTTGATTTTTTTCCAATTTAGCCACATATGATACATGAGTGCATAATATCTTTAAATAGCATGCTTAATGATGCACTACAAACAGAAGTACTTAAAATCCGGTATAAGAAAAAGCACTAAGGTAGAAAATTAACACAAAACCCAAGTTTAGCACTTTGCACTTTTCAATGTCAGTGTGTGTGTGGCTGCCAGCGATCGCTTACTCGCTCTCAGTCTTCCACTCTTACTCTTCACTCTCAGTGTGTGTGTGTGTGTATGTGTGTGTGTGTGTGTGTGTGTGTGTGTGTGTGTGTGTGTGTGTGTGTGTGTGTGTGTGTGTGTGTGTGTGTGTGTGTGTGTGTGTGTGTGTGTGTGTGTGTGTGTGTGTGTGTGGGGGGGGAATCACATGCTCTCACTCTTCACTGTGTGTGTGTGTGTGTGTGTGTGTGTGTGTGTGTGTGTGTGTGTGTGTGTGGCTGCCAGGGATCACTCACTCACTCTCAGCCTTCCTCTCTCACTCTTCACTCTCACTATGTGGGCATGGAGGGGAGTGTGTGTGTGTGTGTGTGTGTGTGTGTGTGTGTGTGTGTGTGTGTGTGTGTGTGTGTGTGTGTGTGTGTGTGAGATCACTCACTCACTCTTACTCAGTCTTCACTGTCAGTGTGTGTGTGTGTGTGTGTGTGTGTGTGTGTGTGTGTGTGTGATTTGACTTACATACTTTCATTTCACTTTTCCGTTACACTCCAAGCTCTCACACCATCCCACAAGAAGTTTCACTTCAAAAATACATTTCTTGGTATAACAACAGAGTCCCATCTCTATGTAAACTGGTTCACACTGCTTACATTTCAGTGTAAATAGAAAAATAATGGTGAAAGCTTGACTGTTGTATGTGCTCATGTATAGTCAATAAACCAGTACAAACACTTTACAACACTCAAAGTGCATAGTTGCATATATTTTGCAGTCAACATCATTATGTTTTGATAATAATTATTTTATTTTTTATCATAGGTTATTGAAGCAAAGAATGAAGAACATTTCAAGTATCACTACACTTAAACTTGCTTGATTTGAAAAGTTTAATAATTATAGGTATTTTTATTTTATATGTTGCCTTTTAGGATACTTACTAATAGTCTTTATCAACGTTTTGCTTATTGCTGTAATAATCTTAGATCAGAGTTTGCATGCACCTATGTATGCCTTTATATGTAACCTAGCTGTAAATGGACTATATGGCAGTACGGTACTATTCCCTCAAGTTGTAGCTTATAGCATATCTGAATCTAACATTGTTTCATATGCTGCTTGCTTTGTTCAGACATTTTTTGCATATTCATATTCATATAAAGAATTTTTATTCATGGCTATAATGGCTTATGACCGTTATGTTTCCATCTGCAATCCTTTAAGATATTACAGCATATTATCAAAGGCTAAAACTCTGACATTGGTAATATTGTCATGGATATATTCTGCCTGTTTTGCAGTGGCATTTCTTTGTCTAAGCCTAAGACTTCCTTTGTGTGATGAATACATACCAAATATATTTTGTGATAATGCAGCTATTGTCAAGTTGTCATGTGTAGATACATCTTTTGAGGATGCATTTCAGTCTTGGACAGCTGTAATTAATAGTGGACTCATGCTTATTCTAATAATATGCAGCTATGTTCAGATTTTCAAAGTATGTAAAAAATCTTCAGAAGGTACAGTGAGAAACGCATTTCGTACATGTGTTACACATATGTTAACTTTATGCATATTCCTTATATGTGGAGTGTTTAAATTTATCCAGAGGACTGTTGATGAAGAAAGTAACTCAACCCTTGTGAATGTCATATTTTCAGTAGGGCATTTTATATTTCCTCCACTTCTTAATCCGATCATCTATGGAATTAGAACTCAAGAAATAAGGAATGTCATAAAAAAGATATCAGTAGAAAAATGAATAATTTTAGTTAACGTCACACGATCAGTGCTACTGGTAATTCCAGCATCAAGTAATTAAAGCATTATTCATGCATTACTGGCTACGATTTCACCTGTGCTACATGATGTCTTATATGAAGTTCTATTTTCTTTAAGTTTAAAATGTAGTAAAAAAAGTCTGCCTTGCAACACTATCAGCTATTAATCATCCACAATATTTCAATATTATTATTATTTTTGATATTGTATAAACCCAGGATGTAATGACACCCAGGCTGTCTCCTAGCTGTTAAGAAAAATGACACCTAGTACAGAACTGAAACTAACTTTTGGAGCACAGTGCATTTTAATTAAAAAATAAACAATAAACAAGCGCTTATAGACTTATACCATTTTACTTTTGGATTCAGTATTTATTTAATTTGTTATATTGGATTTTTTTTAATGTCAGCATATTATTCTCTAATCACCAGCTACTCTTTTATCTCTGATGTATAATATCTTGTAAAAAATGACATTTTTTTCCTGATGCGGCAAATGTAAAACTAAAAGTCTCTTATGAAAACACTGATCTTGGCCATTTAACTTTGACAGTATTTTGCCATTAGTTTTGACATTTTATTAATCCAAAGTGTAATAAAACATGTACTGTGATTATATCTCCCAGATGTCATGAAAAATACTGACAAGTTCAGGACTAAAGCTCATTTTTGGAACATGGTGCATTTTACTTAAATATAAACCATATACAGAATATTATTATTTGCTTCTACTGATTTTCTTTTGGTTTCAGTATATATTTATCCTTAAATATCAGACTGTCACTAACAAAGTGTTATTCACACACCTCCTAAATATGTCTTTATCTATAATGCATGAGATCTGTATAAAAATCTTATTTTTCTTGTTTAAACTGTACAGGCAGTTAATGAATTGTTAAATTATAAAAGTCTGTTATGAATCAGCTAATATTTTACTGATGGGGGGGGGTATGAAAGGCAGAGTCATTTTATCAGCTCACCCGCCCCAGAGAGAATTGTATGGAGGGCTGATGGGTTTTCTAGGGTTTCGTTTCATACTTACAAAATACTGGGGCATACGCCAGCGGATGTTCCCAGGTATAATGGTCTTATCTCATTCACATTGGGCTTGGGGGGGTGGATAGATCATGTAAATAGGGAAAATCCCTATGAGCTGGAGTATAATGCTGTATTGCTATGTGTTCATCTTGTCTCAAGCAATGGCATGTTTTTGGAATTGGTCCAGCAGGGGTCAAGAGTGGCTTTCAGTGTAGAAGATTGAGAAGATACACTTGTGATAGTCAATGGTCTGCAAAATGTTTTGCAGGGAAAAGAAGCAGAGAATCAATGCAGAGCCAAGTAGGTTTTAGGGACCAATGTTTCTAACTGTTCAAACAACACACTTTAGCCCTTGTAACTACTCCCAGTTTAGGAAGCAGATGCATTCTCTAATGCACCTTTGAGATTGGTTTTGCATTGAGTTTTTCAGTGTTGCATACATTTATGTAACACACAGCTAAAAGGTCCTGGGCAAGGCATTGCACAGGACTTGGTCGAATTGGATAGAAGAGGCAGCCTTACAGTTACTAAATCATAGAAAAGATACAAAAGATCTAGTAGTAAAATTATGAAGGACGTTGCAATGAAAAAACATAAATATACAGAAAGGGGAATTCAGAAACACAAGAGAGAGATGTAGGAAAAAAAGCAACAAAACAGAAATGAATAGGGAAGGATACTAGATATCCAGGTAGATGAGGTTGGCAGGTATTAGTGTAAGATCAGGAATGACAGAAGATAAAGGAGTCAGAGGAAACAACAGGGGCAGAAGAAGTACCGAATTGTACCACAGTGCTTGTAACTGGTCAAATGCCATTTTTTTTTTCTCAAATAATTCTTTTATTTTCCATAAAATGAAACAATGCATACAGAAAAATGGAAAACATTGCAGTTAAGAACATTAAAATAATACGTTGAATTGTTACAGAATATTGTGAGTATCAAAACAGTTTAACAGTGGTACATAAAAGAAGAAAAAGAAAAACACAAGGAAAGCACTGTAATCAATCTGGCCAAAAACATTTATATACAATATTTACAAAATAATATGCTACCAAACCTCTACAGGAGTATTACAGGAAGTAGGAAAAATAACATTGATTGAGTTGACAGTGGATCTCCATTAATTAACAGGAGTAAGGATACATATTGCACTAAATGCATGGATAGGGAGTTATTCACTAAGGATTAAATCTATAAGATATTTCCATAATTTACTAAAATAGGCTCTCTTTTTGGGACCCTTTATAATGAATTTATGAGCTGAAATGTGTTTATAAGCCATCTCTTTGAAACCTTTCCAACAAAGTCTGGTGCGATCCAACCAGTTATTAGTGATGTATAGTTTAATAAGTGAACAAAGAATAATTAAAATGTGGAGTTGTAATTTAGACAATTTGGAGGTAGGAATATGAAGAATGGCTGTTTCCCACGAAAGTGTGGAGGTGTAATAACCCATTTTTTGCAGACGGACTTTTAGAGAGCACCAGAGTTTGTGAGAGTGGCTGCAATACCACATAATGTGTAATAGATCCGCTCTCGGATAAGGACAACAAGTACAAGAGGGGGATGAGTTGGGGTTAAATTTATTAAGTATTACAGGAGTGTAGTAAGAGTTATTGTTTAGCATCAGTTGAGTATATAAGAGTTTCTTAAAGAGGGAGAGTTCTAAGGTAGATTTTATGGCTAAGAGTTTTTGATCCTCTGTAATAGGAGAGCCAAGGTTATTCCAATAGTTGGAGAAGAGACAATTTGAGTTGTATAGCAAGGTATTCAATAGTTTGTAAGAGGATGAAGTTGTTTTTTTAGTGCTCGAGATTACAGAGATAATTTCGACTAGTTTGTTGATTTCCTGAAGATTAGGAGAGAAATTGAAAGGTTGTGCAAGTATAATCTCTCTTAATTGTCGGAGAATAACTGTGTATTTATTATTGGTCCCAAGAATTAACCGTAGCTCGGGAAGGGTTTTTGACCTATATTTGAGGATATCCCATATATTAAGATCCTTGATGAGAGGGAATTTAGTGAGGTCAAGCATTTCATTATTGATCTTGAGATTTGGATTATGATGAAGTGGTTGGAGAAGGGGTAGAATATTTTCAAGTTTGATGTCTTTAATAAGGCTTTGAAAAAGCCTGATTTTATGTTTCAGGGAATGCGCTAGATTACAGTTGTTCATAGAAATAGTGGATAAAAAGGGTATAGCCTGTGGGTTAATTTTGTTAGAGATAATATGATGATACCAAATTTTTAACCAGGATGGAGAGTGTATATGGGTTTTGCTGTTAAAATTTGAAATAGACCAGACTCTATTAGAGCAAATAATCTTGTAGTACAGTTGAAAGTTTGGAAGGCCTAGCCCCCCTTTCTCCTTGGGGTAGGTTAATTTTGAGTAAGAGATCCTAACTGACTTAGGGAACCAGATGAACTTAGCTAAGTCTTTGTTAATTTTGGAGAAAAAATTTTTAGGGACTAACATATCTGAAGCATTGAATTGATATAGAAGTCTGGGTAGGACATTCATTTTCACTATTGCTACTTTGGACAAGAAAGCTAAATTCAGAAGTTTCCATCTTTGTAGATCTTGATGTATAGTAGACCATGTTTTTAGTAGGTTGTTTTGAAGCATGGAAGCTTGGTTATGTTCAAAGTGGATACCTAGATATTTAATGTTATATGTTATTTGGAAAGAAGACTCAGGAAAATAGAAAGATTTGTGAGCATTCGGATTGATTGGGAAGATATGTGATTTTTTGTTATTAATTTGGTATTCTGAGGCAATAGAGAAGATCCTGATGGCATCAAAAATTTTAGGTAGATCTGAATTGGGAAATTGAAAGTATAGATTTAGATCATCTGCAAAGGTTGATAGTGCAACGTGAGTATTTAGGATTTTAGGGATATTGTGGTGGGTATTTTGGGTGATATATAGAAAAAAGGGCTCAATAAAAAGGTTAAAGAGAAAGGGTGAAAGTGGGCACCCCTGCCTTGTTCCATTAGTAATCAATATTGGCTTGGATCTCTGTTTATTTATGTATAGGTATGTGTGAGAGTTTGTATAGAGTATTCTAATCATATCCGAGAAGGATTTAGGTACATTGAAATGGGACAAAGTAGCAAACAAAAAATCCCAATTGACTCTGTCAAAAGCTTTAGATGCATCCAGAGTTAAGGCGTATATTGGGTTTTTTCCTTTTTTTGTAAATTGTATTAGGGAATCCAAGGTTAGGGTATTGTCCCATGTGTGTCTATTGCTCATAAAGCCAGCTTGGTCAGGAGATATTAAAGATGGGAGTATCTTTTGTAGTCTGTTAGCTAAAATAGCAGCAAAAATCTTAATGTCAACATTTATTAACGAGATTGGTCTATAATTATGTGGGTCTGCTTTATCTTGTTTGTTTTTTAATAATAAGATAGTTTTTGAGTTGTTCCAATGGAGGTCAGTAATACCCTTCTTTATAATACAGTTAAAGACTTTTAATAGAATGGAGGAGGTTTTTGAGCAAAAAACTTTGAAGAAGTTAGTGGTAAAGCCATCCGGGCCCGGAGATTTACCTGTTTTGAGGTTATGTATGATGTTTTGTATTTCTTGAATGTCAAACGGGGCGGATAAGAGTGAAACTTGATTAGCTTTAAGAGAGGGGAAATTAATGGAGTTAAGGAAAGACTCCATCTGAGGTTTGAGAGTGTTACGTTCATTTTTACTATAAATATCTGAAAATAATTCAAAAAATAAATGTATTATTTCAGAATCTGATTTGTAGATTTTCCCTTGGTAATGAAGGGTGGATATTCTTGGAGCACTGTTATTGTTTTTTAATATTCTTGCCAAAGTTCTTGAGGGAATTTGTGCCCATTCAGAATATGTTGCTATAAATTTTTGTTCCTGTAAGGAATAATTTTGTGAGTGAAGTTCAAATAAATCAATGCGTTGTATTGATCAATTCATCAGTTTTGGGTCTGGGGATAATCTCTGATTTATTTCTAAAGATGAGAGTTTTAAGGATAAAATCTTTTCTTTTTATGTTGAGTTTTTAAGAAAGGAAGCTTTACTAATCAAAAACCTCTCATTTCAGCTTTGCAAGCCCATTGGATGTCTGGAGGAATTTGGGACTTTGTAAGATTGATATCCAGATCCGATAGTATGTTATTAATTTTATTTAATATATCTTTATTATTTAGTAAGTTATTGTTAAGGGTCCAGTTAGCAAAGGTAAAAGCAGGGGTAGTGAATGTAATTTTGAGAGAGATTTTTGCATGATCAGAAAGAAATCGGGGTTCAATATTGAAAGTATTTTTGAATTTAGAAAAGGTGTCTGAAATTAGAAAGAAGTCTAGACGTGACCAAGATTTGTGGCAATTAGAGTAGAAAGTATATAAATTTTCTTTGGTTGAAATATTACTGAAAGTAATGGTGTCTATAAGATTAAAATCTGAGATAAGTTCCTCTAGGGCTATAGAAGCTTGGAAGTTATAAGAGGAGGAGTTGCTGGAGCGGTCTAGACTAGGATCTATTACAGCATTCCAGTCCCCACCTACTATGAACAAGTAATTTGGAAATGAGTTTAGTATATTATAAATTTCTAAAATAAAAGTTTGTTGTTGAGAGCATGGTCCATATAGGTTCAGGAAAAGAATTGGTTTGGAGGAGTCTGGGAGCGTAGAAGTGAAGTAACACCATCTGCCATTTATATCAGATTTAAATTCGTTAATAGCTTCCTGGAATTGTTTCTTAATTATAATGGCCACACCCTTCGAATTTGTGCTATCACCAGCACTTATTATAGACCTAATCCATTTTCTATTTTTTACATTCTCCCACTCTTCTTTAGATAGGTGAGTTTCCTGGAGAAAACAGATACTAGCCTGGGATTTAAAAACAAGGTGGAGTAGCAGGTTTTTTAGCAGTATTTTGTAAGCCTTTGATATTCCAAGAGTCAACAGACCAACTCATGTATGTTAATCCTAAACAGGGTGTAAGGAAACATTATATATTTGGAGTCTTAATATTAGATATGAATAGATTAATGTGTGTTGAAAAGAGTCTGCACTATAATTGCAATAGAAAAAGGGAGATGGAGATCCACATCTGATTTGTGTCTGTAAAAGTTTGAGTGTAGAGGAGAAAGTAGCAAAGTACTCCTTCTGACATGCCCGGTGCCTACCCACCAACCCCTTAGAAGAAGAAGTACAAAACAAACATAAAAAAACCTAACAATTCTATACATATGTACAAAGAAAATCTCATCCAAAAGATTATCAAACTAGATCCCTACTACAGTGCACATATAGCATCCATATATGAATAATACTCCTACTAGTATGACAAATAACTATGGCAAGTTGTAAGTAAATATACATATGTACCTGTTTGCTTAAACTTAATACATATGAGAAATGAAGATCTATGGATTCCATACAGAACAGATTTAGTACTAATAATAACCATTCATATGGAGTCACAAACATAACAGGTACACTGTAAAATTGGCACACCACTAAAGCCTTATGAAGCTTATCGTATACAAGAACATGTTACTAGTGACTATAACAGTATAATAGAAGTTGTAAATGATTAAGGAGCTAGACAGAATGAATACTTGTGATATTGTTGGACAAAAATGTATTTATACTGAACAGACTCTGCTAATAACAGAGCTAATTTAAGACTAAGGATCTTGTTATGTTATTTGTACCCCTCCCTCTTTCTGTGATTACTGTTTACCGGATATAAGGACTTCTGATTGAAGTTTAAATGGTCTTTAAATCCCCTTCTTAACTATTTACTGCATGTTTAGTTATATCATTAAGTTAGTTTTACAGCCTTATGTCTAACTCTGAGGACACCTTGCCCCTGTTGGCATTTTACACATAAATATTCCTTTATTATCCAACTCTGCATACATATTTATATATCTGTAGACTACAGCCAATTCAGTAAAACAGGAAGACAGTGTAGAAAAATATGTAAGTGCTATCATATAGTTTTCTTTAGATGTATGTGACCAAATACTGGTTACTTCATATGAACAAAGTTTGCTATATTTATGATTTTATCTAGTTACTCTTACTGTAACATCCTGCTGCAGTTAAACTAAATATCTCTTACTGACATCTGTTGTGTTGCTAGATAAATTGTGTATGCTTAGCGTGTGTTAGTGTAATTATTTATGCATTTACAATACATACTTTATACAACATGGGGAAAGGGAAGTTAAACAGACCATAATAATCCCCGCCTAGCGTAACTAAGGTGCCCCTGAAATAAAAACTGTTTTTTATGCTAAACTATGTAAGTATGATCTATAAAAAGTATGCAGGAACATTATGTTACATAAAGCGCTGTAAGCGCGATTGATGGAGGTCGAACCTTACAAGCGTACGCTCCAAGGAGTCCCCAGCAATAGATATCCTAGTGGAAACCTCGCGTAGAAGATACGTTCCTTGCTTGACACGTGGATCTGCCTTAGAAAGGAAAAAAGACGTTTTAAGCGTTTTAAACAGTTTTAAACCTGCTAAACGGACTGTGTTGAAGCTGGATTAGTGAGCGACGCTGTCACTGAAGCCTCCGGTGAGTAAACTGAGCTTATGAGGGGTAAATCTGCTGAAACGCTTGTATTGGAAGTTTGTGAGTTTATAAAGTTTCAGGAACCTTGTTAAATACTTTAAGGAAAGTCTCTTTTGCTTCACCTTGAGAGGTTGCAGTATATTTAATGTCATTTTGAAAGAAGATCAGTGTGTTTGGAAAGCGCATTTGAAATCTGATGTTCCTTTTGATAAGGTCTGAACAAAACGGAGCTAGTTTTTGTCTGTTCTCCTTAATAGACATGGGTAGATCTTGTGAAAAGGTTAATTTGTGGTTGTTCCACATGAAGTTTTTATTTTTTTGCTGCATATAGAATCTGTTGAGCAGTCTGGAAATTGAGTAGCTTTGTGTATATTTGGCGAGGAGCTAAGGCATCTTGACTTTTATGAAGCGCACGATGGGCTCTCTCTATTATTACATTTTTTTCACCTTCTGAGTGGAGAAGTGATTCAAATATTTGCTTTGTTGTAACAAGTAAGCCTTGACTGTCATAGTTCTCTGGGAGGCCTCTTATTAAAATATTATTACGTCTGCTTCTAGCTTCTAGATCTGTAAGTTTTGTCTGTAAATCCGATATAAGAGCTGTTTTGGCACGCAGATCATCCGATAAGGACTGTAATTGAAAGTCATTAGATTGTACTTTTGTTCAAGTGTGTCTACTCTGTCCAATATTTGATTGATGGATTTTCCTAAAGTGGAAAGTTGTTCCGAGAAACTTTGTATGGCAGAATGAATGGGTTGAAGGGCCTGTTTCAGCTCATCCATGTGAAAGCTGGAATCTTCTTTGGTGTTAATATTGCTTTTAATAGGCTCCACATTTTGTTTATTTGTTCTCTGTCTTTTTGAAAGAACATCTTTTTCAGGTGAAACAATTGCTGAGGATTTGGCTTTTGTTGTTTGTATATCCATTGTAGTAGAGTCATTTGTCATTTTTATCTGTTTAGCCATGTGGAGTTAGAAGTATTTCAAGTAGAAGCAGGCCTCCCTGGATCTCTTGTGGAAATAACACTATGGAAGAGCCAGAAATGATGAAAGGCTGTTTTGAATATTGCCCACTGCAAAGGTAATGAAAGTTCCGAAGATATGAAGGTAAAGTAGCTCTTTTCGAGGTATGTAGAATCCTAGTAATTGTAATTGAGATAAGGAGCTCTGTGCACAAGCTGTTCCCTAGACGACCACCATTTTGGAATCCCCGTCAAATGCCATTTTTTATTGTGTACTGAAAGACATTGAACATTCACCAATTCTAAATAAAACAAAGGAAGCAGTGAGGCTTAGCAATCCCTCTATCCATAGAACATACAGGATAAGGGATTGGAATAACCACCTATATACGAGAGTGTGGTCTGGACAGGGTAAGGACTATCCATCTGCATATCAAGAAATGATGGCCAAATCAGGCTAAGACAGGTTAAAGGCAGGTTCAGGGCAGAGAATTTCAGAAAAAAAATGATGAGCATCTGAAGACGAAGTAGGGGAGTGAGACATGACAAGATTTGTGGGTAAAGTAGCTGGGTAAGACATGAGGGGGGTTATGGGTGAATACGTTTAGCTTATGGGTCTGCAGGAGATTCTGGCAGAGTTTGGGACACCTAGGGAACTTTGAAAGTTAAACCACTGGGTAAATTCACTGGGAAGCAGTGTGAAAGTCTCCTAGATAAGAAGAAGGCAAAGAAGAATGAGACAGTCTAAGTGGAGATGATAACAGAAGAGTGAAAATTGGTAATAAGGAAGCATGTAAACAAAAAGTTGTGTCAGCAAGTGCAAAGTGCTCAAGAGAAAGAAATAAAGAGAGACAAAGGTCCAAGGAAATGCAGGAGGCAATAAAGTTGAGGGGTGAAGATGAAGCAGAAAATGTGACAGGCAAGGAAGTTACTGGGGACCAGAAATGGATACTGAAAAATGTGACATGGAAGTTTACTAGGAGGGAAAGCCTGAATACTAGGGTAAGGAGAGATAGAAGGAATTATAAAGAGAGGCTTTCATTAACAAGTTGGAAAGGATACAGGACCAGTGAGAAGACAACGTGATTAAGTGAGATGGAATTGGTGCTAGGACTGATGTTAGCAAGGGCAGGGCAGGTCATGATCAGATATGTTGTAAAAGACAGAGTCAATCCACATATAGTGGCCAATGAAGGGATACATGATCTGAGGAAAAAAGATCATAAGAAACACAGCAAGGTGGTGCATGTACCTACAAAGAAGGTACAAGGAACAAGGGGTAATGGATGCTTTCTCTGAAATACAGCTAGTGCCAAGAGTCAGAAGTAATAACAAGGATAGGAAAGAGCAGCATAACTTCTGGATCAGATCAGGGTCTGGAGGAAGGGCCAAGGAGTTAGTGAAGCAGGAAACTTGGGCAGGACATGTGAGTGTGATAGATTATTTGCGGAGACAAGTTTGATCTCAGCCCTTAGAAAATAATGATGCTAAAGAAGGGTTTCAAATGGCTCCCAAGTTTGTAATAAAGTTCAGAAGGTCTTAGATTTTTGCTAGGAAGTGTTTGCAGAGGTATTTTTATGCCCAAACAGGCTCAGGTAGACATCAAATGCTGGGTGTGATTAGAATGAGAGAAGTAATTGGGAACATATTTTGGGCATGTAGTTAGCTGACAGATTTTAAAAACTAATTCCAGAATACTTTGTCAAAAGTATTGGGGGAGGAAATGGTTGTAACATGAAATTATGTTTTTGAGCCTAGACATAGTAAAGCCTTATTAATTAGGTTTAATGCTATTGACTGCCAAAAAGAAGCAATTACTAGAAAATGGAAGTCAAAATCTAAATCAGCTGTAAATGAAGTACTGAATATTATAAAGGAATAAAAGGCAGATGCACATTACATAGAACTGTATGGAACTGTGGGAACACATGCAGAATAATATTCAGGAGGTAGAGGAGGTGTGAGGTTCTAAGGGATGTTGAGAAGTGAGCAATTTATGTTATGTTGGAATGAATCTTTATTAAAAAGGTATACCTCATGAAAACAATGAGATATTGCTATTGTGTGTTTTCTTTTCTATTAGCGTATGTGTAACCATGACACCTTTGCAGTTGTGATTTAATAAAGAAGTTAAAAAACAGTACCTTTAGGAAAAAGAATGATTGTTCCACAAAACTTTGTTAAAACACAAACTCAATTAACAAGACGATAAGAAGCACAAACATTAACAACAGTCACAACATATTTCTAAAGTAGTCAACAACTATATTATAAGCTACTCTGTAAGTATAGAAGGATTTTCAGCTATCAGTCTATAAAAGATTTGTGTGCAAATCTGTCACAGATAGCAATATCATTCTGAGGCAACACAGGTTCTGTATAGATGTCACTTAGCTTCCTTAGCATCATAACAAACTGAAAGAGCACCAAACCAGGTACATCATTTTATACCAAAGAAATTCTCCTCCTTTGTACTTCTCTAGAGGCAGAACTGGTCTGAGAAAGATCTTGTACACCTTGGCTGCTTTAGCATTAGAGGGATAGCACTCTATATCTAACTTTCTCTTCCTGAAACATTTATTGGGTAAAAAGGAAAGTTAGTCTTCTTCCAGCTTTTCCCAGTTAGGGGTCACCACAGCAGATCACTTGTCTGCTCATGACTGGCAGTGGAGTTTTACAGTGTCAAGTTGCCAGCCTGGCACCCAACCTTCCACAGAAGGCACACACATGCACACTGTCACACTTAGGGCATCCAGTCTATAGTGTCCAATGCACCTACAGCATGCCTTTGGGATGTGAGAGGAAACTGGAGCAAACCCACACGACCACAGGGAGGACATGCAGACTCCGCACAGAAGGTAGCCCAGCTGAGGATCAAACCAGAAAACCTCTTGCTGTGAGGTGGCAATGCTAACTGCTGCACCACCATGGCTGCCCCTTTAATTTCAAGTGCATAATCAGCTTAACATAGCTTCACGTGGATGTTTTTCTAGATTCATTTTCTCCTTTAAGTACTGAAAGGAGATGTAGGCATACCTCTCAACCTGTTAGAGCAAGAAATCTGGATAAAGGCACAAATAATGGGGGGGTCTAAAGATAGGGACACTTTTTAAATATTGCTCTTACCAACTTAGAAAGTGGGTAGAATAACAGGTAATGCATTAGCATGAATTTTCTGAAGGATATGAAGTCTGAAACTCAAATGTGTGTCATTATTTTCTGACTTCAGTCATCAATGATTTGCTAGTGATTTGCCAGAAAACCATAATTTTATGAGAAACAAACCAAAAAATATGAGGCAAAAATCTGGACATTCTGTGAAAATCTGAACAGGTGAAAGGTATGTAGGCGTTCTTCCTATTTATTCTGCATAATGTCATCCACCCATGTGATATCTTTCAACTCATCTGTAAAATCTTTTAGCAGGCAACCATCCACTAATATCTCACGGCATCCCTACAAGGGATGACAGTACCCAACCTTGTTCATGCGGCAGGATGATGTAGAGGTGCTGCAAAGATTATAGCAATAAAATAAGTCCTTGAGTAGTTTTTTAAGGTACCATGCCAAAGCTCATGGAGTGATGGTCATGACTACTTTGGACTCAGTCTTTTTCCAAATTGGAAATTGGTCCTTAGCAAGGAAAACGTCATGCTATCATAAACAAACAGCATATTTCCCTCAGTCAGGGACTTCTAACCTTAAATAAGTTAAGGGAGTAATTTCTATGTATTTGATCAGTCTAGGTCCCTTCCCAGCCCAAAGAAATGAGAGATTAGTCTGGAAATTGTATGCAGGTATTTACTGTTGCTATGCACAGGTATGTGTTAGAACATATAAAAAAGTAAAGGTGCCATAAATGTTTCAACCACAGCTATGTTCTCAAGCAGTGATAAATGCAGCCTTGTCCAACTACTCACTCAGACAAACCATTTGTTTCAGGCATTCAATAAATTAACCATATGCATTGTATTATGATGAAGCTGAATACATAGGATCATAGATCATAGTACATTACTAGGCTAATATGCAACAGCCTTTTTAAGCCTAGCCATTTGTTCTCCAGGTTTCCCAATTTTCAATGCCCATGGGCTAGAATGGCATTGGTATATGCCTGTGTCTTAGGACATCTACAAACTGCTCCTATCCATAAAGACCACAGGCAACAAGCCAGGTGTGAATTTATGATTTCCCATTCATTTGTCCAAATTTCATTTTAATAGGCTTAGGGGAGAGCTCTGTTTCACATGAATGGGGATTCTATTTCAGAGAAGGGATAATCTCTGGGACACATACCTGTCCCTCCAACATGTTTTGTTTGTGCCACAGATGAGGATTAGATCCTTAGGTCAGATAATTCTTGTGGTGTTTGTTATGCAAATGTGGAGCAGATCCATCAGGACTGGATCAGAGAATGCCTTGTAGTTTAGGCATAGATCACCCCTCTGTAGGAGACTGAGTACAGGGACAGACGGCCTGTATATGACAAAATTATTCACACCCTGTATTCTTTTAGTGATGAGCCTCTGTGGCTACTGTAGCTGCTGCAAATGCCTGGTCAGGTACATGCCAAAGGGTGCATTGTACTCCATTACTGGTCTAATGGGGGCTGAGTATAATGAGACTATGATCTTCTTAGATCTTGATGCCCTGCCCTTATTTATAAGTTGCGCCACTTAGAAGGATTTTGCCACTACCATGGCCACATCGTGATAAAGTTCAGGTTACTGTCAACCTGAACTCCCAAGTCCCTTATCACTGGGTCTACTCTTAGGGGAGTGTTATCAGTGCTGTAATTTGCAGGGCTGGTCATCTTCCCAAATGGTATGATTGCGAATATTTTGCACTGAGTTTAGCCCATAGTTCTGATACCAGTTATTTGTCTGTGCCAGACCTTCCTGGTGGATATCTACAGCTTTAGGAGATTTGGTGATTGCACCCAGCTTGCAGTCATCAGCAAATTTGGTCCGCCAAAGACTGTCTACGTTGTCTTGACTTTGGAGAAGTATATTCTAAATAAGAGAGGTCCCAGTACCAAGACCTGTGGAAAACCACTAGTAACAAGCCTCTTGGCAGAGCTGGATTGCCCCGGCCTAACTTTATGTGCCCTGTCTGTCACCCATATGGCTATCCATATAGTGATATAGGGATTTTTGCCTAAGTTTTTGAGTTTGCCTATAATACCCAAGTGAGGTATTTGACACTGTATACTGTTTTGCTCTCATCCATGGTTCTAGTGACCTTTTCGAAGAAGTCCACGAAATTTAGTAGGCATAACCTACCTCTGACGAAACCAAACTGGGATGGATACAGTGTTTGAAGATTTCATATGTTTTTATTTATAAGTTCCATAATAATTCTTTCCATGGCCTTGCATATATGTCTCATCAAACTTATGGGTCTGTAGTTCCCTAGATCTGTTGATGGCCCACCTTTGTGTAGATGGATGACAGTTGCAGTCCACCATTCCCTAGGGACAAAGCTTGTCTAGAGGCTGTAGTTGAGTAGAGATTCTAGTGGGCCTGACAGGTCAAGTTTCAAGCTATTTAGGGATATTATCAAGACTCATCGATGCAGTGATTTAAGCACTGCAAGTGCAGTGAGGACCAGGTATGTATTTGTAGTTGGTAGAGAAATGGTAGATGGTATTTCCTGGGGGAGAGTAGAGGTGATAGGGTGTTTGAAATTGGAGCTAAATGTATTGGCCAGCAAATTTGCTATATCCCCTATTTCACTATAGGAAGTTCCATTTAGTATTCGTTCAGCACACTGTTGGGTGTTCCTTTTAAGACTGCATATACAATTAAACATGCTTTATGCTTATCCTTAGCCTGAGAGGCTATTGGTGGACTTGATTAGTCAGCTGAGTTGCTTGTTGAGACTGATGAAGTGTTTTTTTTTTTTTTAATTTGTCTTTTGGGCATAGTCCTTTCTACTTTTGGACAGGATTTTATTTATTTTGTTCTATATAAATCTTTTGGAAATCACATGAAATGTCATTTTTTTGCCCATAAGAGTCTATGCAGCTGATTTCACCATGAATAACTCTGTTTTTTTGCCTGTTCATGCTCAAACCTGATCAGTCTGTGAATTATTATAGCAAACTGAGGAAAGCAGGCACATCTTCTATGAAGTCTAAAGGGAGGACCTTGCAGTCATTTGAAAATAAAAGGGTGTTTGTCTGTACCCCATGCATGCCTTATCCTCTTATATTATGCCTTTGATTTAAAGCTGGTTAATGATTCAATAGCTAGCAGGATGAAGGCTGGTGGAAGTAGACACCCTGCCTAGGGCCCCTGAAGAGCTGAAAGGATACAGACTGAGAGAGAAAGAGAGAGAGAGAGAGAGAGAGAGACAGGAGGACAGGGGGATTTAATTAGCAGCTGATCACATAGATGGCTGTAAAGGGTTTGAATGGCTTATATAGAAACAATCAGGAAGCATGTAAGTTCTGAAATGAGCAACAAATAATCCCACTTTATAGTGTCAAAGGCCTCCATAAAAACCAAGAAAAATAATCATAGCTGGGGCCACTCATCCCTTGCATGTACGTAGTCAATGTTTTCAAGTAATCTGCACTGAAATGCCCTCTAATAAATCCTGCCTGTATGGGGCGAACAAGTGATGGCAGTTGTAGTGGGAGTCTATTTGCCAATATTCTAACAGAAATGTTATTGCCCAACCTGAATAGAGATATTAGCCTATAATGTTTTATTAAGCTAAGGCCTTTCTCATACTTGGATAAGACCACAATCAAGGATAAAGTCATTGAATCACTAATTCTCCATTCACTACAAAATCCTTCATACAACACCATCAAAGAAGATACCAGAAGCTCAGCCAAGAATGTATACAGCTCTGCTGTTAAGCCATCTTGACTGGAATCCTTCCTTGCTGGAGTTTTACAAATGGTTATTAAAGTCTGTTTTTCAGAGATGGGGCATGACAGAAATGCCTTCTGTTCTTCAAAAAGGGAGGATAGTCCAATCTTAGAGAGAAAATCAATAATAATTTGTTCTATTCAAGGTTAACTTTACTATAAGTGTAAAGTGATAATATTTAATAGTTTGCTGGCATATCTCCTCCTTCTTGATAATAATTTTGTGGGGTGACTCTTACTTAATGTGGATTACCCCATAGTCTTCCTAGGCTTGATTTTATAGGTTCATAGGTTCATAGAAAGTTGCTAGGCTATTGCCCTAGGACCTTTATAAGCCTAGCCATGTTATACCCTTGTTCACTTATTGACCAAGTTGTGCGGTCTATATTTGCAGTGAGGTTCTATGATCAGCACTGATTGCCCTTATCCAAAGGAACATAGGTGACACCCCTGGGATAAATTTACAGTCTCCCATTCAGTTGTCTAAGTTACACATAAATGAGGTCATTGAGGAGCTCTGTTTTACGTAAACTCGGAGTTTGTTCCAAAGGAGTAGCAATCTCTGGGAGACATAGCTGTCCCTCCAGCATGTCCTGTTAATGTCGCAGGCTAGGTTATGATCCCTAGAGCGAGTGAATCTTGTCCCATTTGACTTTCAGATGTGCAGTATTTCCATTAGGCCAGGGTCCGAGACTGTTCTGTAGGTCAGGCACAAGTCACCTCTCAGCAGCCTTTAAGATACAGAGTACAGTGACAGAGCCTTCAGTCTGTCCATGTAGGTCATGTGTTGAAGGCCCTGAATTTTCTTTGTGAGAAACCTCTGAGGTCTCCCCAGCTGCTGCAGATGTCTGGAGAGGTACATACAGAAGGGAGCATTGTACTGTATTAATGTTCTGATGAGGGATAGGTACAGGGGAATTATAACACCCTTAACTCTAGCTGTGATGCCCTTACTTATGAGATGTGCAACATACAAGGCCTTCCTTACTATTGTGGACACATGGTGATTGAAGTTAAGGTTGCTATCAACCTGTGTTCCAAATCTCTCATCACAGGGTTTGAGCTAAGTGGGTACTGTTAATACTGTAATTTACAGGGACTTCCCCTTTGCCAAAAGGGATGATAATGCATTTTTTTCATTTAGTTTAAGTCCATGGCTTTGGCACCATTTATTTGGCCGTGTAAGCCCTTTTTGTTGTAAGTCAACATCATGGGGGACTCAGTGACTGTACCCAGTTTGCAGTCATCTGCAAACTTGGTAAACCACAGGCCATCTATTTTCACTTGGACTTCTAAGAAATAGATTCCAAACAGTAGGGGGTCCAACACAGATCCTTGTGGTACACCACTGGTAAGCAGTCTGCTAGTAGAGGTGGAATCCCCAACTTTGCGTTCTGTCGGTGACCCAGTTGGCTACCCATCTAGTGACAGATGGGATCATTCCCAGCTGGGTGAGTTTCCAAATGATGCCTGAGTGGGGGATTTTGTCAAAAGCCTTGGCTAAGTCATGATAGGCTGCATGTACTGTTTTACCTTCATCCAGGGCTTTGGTGACATTCTAAAAGAAGTCTACCAGGTTTAATAAGCATGATCTACCCTTATTGAAGCCAAATTGGGTCAGGTCAAGTGTTTGAAGGTCACCTACATCTTTGTTGATAAAGTCAATGATTCTCTCCATGGCCTTAGAGATAAGGCTGGTTAGGCTTATGGGTCTGTAGTTCCCAGGGTCAGATGATGGGCCCCCTTTGTGCAAGGGAATTACTGCTGCCATTTTCCACTCTGCTGGGGCAAAGCCAGTACTTAGACTGTGGTTGAAGAGAGTGCAAAGTGGTTCCACTAGGTCTTGGTTTAGATAATTTAGTAGGCAGTCTGGGATGTTATCTGGTCCCACAGAAGCTGTGCTTTTGGCCATGGAGAGTGTGCTTATGACCTGCTCTTTGGAGATACTAGGTAGGGAACTAGTGTTGGGTATGCTTTGGGGTATGTCTGGTGGGGACAGGGAGATGAAATTTGAGCCAAATCTGTCTGCTAGCAGGTTAGCGATGTCCTCAGGGTCAGTATGAGTGGTACCATCCACTACTAGTTTGGCACAAAGCTAGGCCTTCCCTTTTAGATTTCTGATGTAGCTAAAGAATGCATTGTGATTATCCTTAACTAGGGATGCTAGGTTAACATCATAACTGGCTTAGGAGGACTTTACAGGATATCTAATTTGCTTGTTCAGGCTGTGAAGGGTGTCCTTCCTCTGCTGAGTCAGTTCCCTCTTGTTCTTAGACATTCCTTTCTTCCTCTTGTTGTATAACCTATTTATGTTTGATGTCCACCAGGATGGCTTGTTGTTTTGTGAGGACCTTGTTTTAATCCATTCAGGTATAGCTAAGTCTATACATTTGTATAGGAGTTTATACACCTCTGTATAGCAGTCATTGTTGACAGTGGTAGCAGGGGGTTTGAAACTATTTATGCCATCATTTAGGAGGCTATAGTTTGCTTTGGAGAAATTTTTCATCCTCTTTGCTCTGGGGGCGGGGGGTCAGGTATGATTGTTATTTGGATGAGATTGATTTATGATCAGACATTACCAGGGAGGGCAACACACAAGGAGTAATGCAGAAACCTCCTATGTTGGTGAGTACTAAGCCTAGGACATTTGAGACCCTTCTGGGGGTGCAGATTATCTTTTCCAGAGCATTTGTATTAACAGAGTCCAGGAACCTTAGGGCAAGTGTGTTTGTGCTCATATGTGATTCCCAATTGATAGAATGATAGTTGAAATCACCTATGACCAAGGTGTTTGGCTGTATAGTGAGTGACTCAAGTAGGTCCAGGTAGGCAAAGTAATTCTCGTGGTTCATGGAGTGGGACCTATAGCTAACAATGATATGGAAGGGGGTTTTACCTACAGTTAGTTGGACTCTAGGAAGTCGCACTGTTTGACCAGTCTTGAGGTGCATTTGTCTTTAATGAAGATGGATACACGTCCGCCTTTGGTTCTTTCATGCTTGTTTTGAAGTCTGAAGATATGGAAGGCATTGTAGCCTTGCATGGCCCGGGTGCTCTCTGTAGCCTTGAACCATGTCTCTCTGACTGCACAGACACTGGCATCTTCCAAGTTAAGGAGTGCTTCCAATTAGTGCAGTTTCCGATTTAGACTCCTAGTATTAAGCGGTATAACCTTGAGTTTGCCTCCAGTGGATTTCCCCAGCCTGTTCCCCTGGACCTAGGATCTAAGAAAGGCTTCCTGCATATACAGGTGCAATCTCATTTATAATGTTTGACTCAGCTGAAAACAGGCTGTTCATTACTGGAAAAGGTACTCTTTTTTTTCTTAAACCTGATTTTCCAACCTACCAGATGCAGTCTGCCCAATTCCTTTTCCTTTTCCCAAATACCTAGATGTCTTAATAAGGATGCTTTAGCCCAAGTACAGAAAAATTATTTCCAGTTTTAAAGACTATTACCTTGGCAAAACAGGAAAACTACACAAAGGGTTTAACTGAGTAAAGTACTCCAAACCTTTGATGAATGTGTTTTATTAATTTTGAGTTCTTAAGGATGAGAGTCCATCCTCTGCATGTGCATTGGATGAGTGCTGTCCAAATAGATGAAAGAGAATATGACAGCTTTATCATCTGTAAGGAGAGCAGGTACAACTGAAAACTCCAGCATATCACTGCTGAGGCAGTCAGATACCCACCAATGATCCAACTTGCTAGATGCAGTGAAAGTATAATAATCATCTTCCAAGTGCAAAGCCCTCTATATATTGTTCATCCCTAAATCTTTAACCCATGAATTCATTACTCTTTTTTTTTTTTATCTTTGCAACTTTGGCTGTATCTTCAAAGAAAGTGGAATATGTTCCCTGTGTCTGACAGAACATTATAATCCACCACAATGATAAGAAGAGAGTTCAGTGACTTATGTTTCTTTAACAATTCAAAAAATATTTGGAACATGGAAGCAGGAAAACCATCATCATATAAACATTCCTTACAGTAATACAGAATCGCCATCATCACATAAACATTCCTTATAGTAATAGATCTTTCTGGATGATCAAAGGTCACCCATTTTTCCCTACCTGCAAAGTCAGTATGATACTAATCCCCAACCCAGTAAAGGGCTCACACATACAGAATTACACCATCCCAAAACTCTACTCTGCCTGTTGTAAATTCTATCAGCTTTTAGCTTCCTAAACTGCAACATTAAATGTTTTCCTTTTAGAGAGTGAATTTAATTCCATAATGTTAAGCAAAATGAAAATAAATATAAAATAATTTAATAACAAGCTAAAAAAAGTTGTCATACTGCTGCATGGCAGGAAACCCATAGGAATATTAAAAGAAATGCAATGTAACTAAAGTCTGTAATAAATTAAAGTTGCTAAGCCCATGGATAAAGCTGACAGTCTAGAGAGAAAAAAGAAAGACTGCTCACATAGCAAATTTCACTAGCATGTTAGAAAGCTTCTCTCCATAAGGAACCCCTGTCTAAAGTAAAAGGTTCCCTACAGCTAGCAGTTCAGCTTTTAAGCCCTTGTTTCCATCTCATTTTCTGTTCTCCATTCTGTCCCTTTGATATACCTTTCAGTACCATCTGTACCCATCCTCATTGATGGAGTAAATGGCTCTTGGGAACAGTGCTGAGTACCTTAATTATCTGTATTATTCCTCAAACGATGTTAGTATTTCATGTGCTATGTCAGGATAAAAAAGTTTCCTAGAAGCACCTCTACTGATTAGGTCATCCTGGGTCTGTGGCTGCTACTGATCCATTTGAAAAGCAAGCATCTGTCTTGGGTCCTTTTTGGACTGAACAGTGAAATTTTAGTGTATTTTTCTGGTCAGGACCTATCAGGGATTTGAATTTCCTATCATAGTGGTGAAGATGTACATGGTGAAGAATCATTCCTCACTGATGTGGACGACAGTTTGACATTCATGAACATGACAGTGTCTTTAAGAGTGGTAAACATGTATCACTTCTTCTGTCATTTAAGCAATAGATCTGCTGGGTACTTAAAGGTGGTTGGTATATTGCTCTGACAACATAATGATTTGCCATTATTAAAAGCTGACCTCTTCTTTGTGGTTCCTGTTTTGAAGTCCTGGCAGAGTTAGATATCATCTTTAGCCATTAGGAATGATTTACTTTCTTTCAATGAAGTCAGCACCCTCTCCTTATGAAGATACTTAAGGTATCTGATGAAGCTGGGTCTTGGAAGGGAATTCATGGGATTAGGAGGACGACTAGAAGAGTGAGTCCTCTCTATCAGTAAGGGAATGGCTAGCTATGGGTCAAGGGCTTTAGTGGTCTTCTAAAACTTTACACAAGTTGGTTAGTTCTTTTTTGTTAGACCTACTAGCTTTGCCCATATTTTGACCAGTTTCTGTTCATGGGATGCAGTTTTTGCTAATGCACTGCTGTAGTTTAGCATTGTATACAAATGGACACATGTGATTCAGTAAAAGCAGTCTTTGCAGCACAAGTGTCTATCACCTCTTGGCAGAGACTAGATTTCTGGTTAAAGAGAAGATTTTGCCCAAATGTTTAGGAACAACAGCATATAGACTATCCACTGTATTATTAATACTATCTCCAACCTGACCTCTTTTCTAACCAGCAATAAATTTCCCTGCTCCTGGTATAAGTGCTGCAACTAATATATAGCTGGGGATATAGTATGACAGTTTTTGCTGCTTCTTGATAACTACTACAGTACTCACAGAGACTATTTTCATTCACAAAAAGGGAAAATAATCAACAAATTCAAAGTAAAATTAGGGAGTTCTGGGAAGTCACATTTCACTCCATACTTAGAAAGCTCCTCCTCCTCCTTTAAGAAAGAGAATGATTGTAGTGGGGGGCATCTTAAAAACGATACTAAGAAAAAGGATAAGGACAGAAATAGGAAAGGCAGTTATAAAGTATTTATAAAGGGGAAATCAGAAACTAAAAAAGATAAATGTGGAGCAGTTCTCCATACAGCTGTCAGCATGGGGAAAAAACTAGGGGAATGGCAAGCAGGAAAAGAGAGGTATAAAGTAGATAATAAATACGTGAGAAGATGGTATGACAGGCTACTAGGATATAGAATAATTGGGGAGAGGGATAAGGCAGGAATGGAAGAAGAGTATCCCGGTATGTAAGGGATGGAATCAAACATATGGCAGAAAAGGAATAAAAAAAGTGGAAGGAGGAAGCTAGAGAGGATGAAGGGATGGCTACTATCATCTATCAGGCAATGAAGGGGACTGGAGCTCTGGTGTACATGCAACCTGTTCAGGAGCCCAAATACAGTAAAAATTAAAGCACTGATCAAAAATCGACTAAGGAAATGGAGTAGAATGACTAATGGGACTTCAGTCTAATGGAAATGACTGAAGTATTATAGCACCAAGGCTTGGAAGGATAAAAATACTGTATAAGTAACTGATGAAAGGTGCATTGTAAAAAGACTGGAGTGGATTCAGTGATGGTGAGGATCACTGATACTGTGCTGGAAGGAGGGCATGATGGAAACAGCAGTGAAAGCAGCAGTCATGCACTCTTCAGGGGCAGAGGCAACAAGGTAGGGAACAAAGAGAACAGTGTGGCTGTGGGAGTCCAAGGACATGAATTATGAGCATATGTCACAAATTGCCAGTGATCTATCCACCTTTCCTTCAAGCCACTTTCAGCAGCAACCATGAGAAAAATGTATTTGTAAACTTAAACCAACATCCCCAGTAGCTGACACCCTCCCACAGAATATAGCAAAACTGCTGCAGATGTACTGGCATTCCTGGTATCCAGCCTAATAGGTAGTCTGTTATGTATGCCACCTCTTTATGAAACCAAACATATGCTTATATAAAATTACACAAAGGAGGCAACTCAACTCACCTGTTCTACTATAAGCATGTAACTATTCATTCTGCTGTATACAAAAGTCTAGAAATGTGTTCACTCTTAACTACTTCAACATTAATGGATAATGACCGAATTTTACTCACTCGCAAAGGCTTCTGCCTAAACTGTAGCAGTAATACAGCACTATAAGTATTTCATAATACAATATATCACAACAGAAATGAAACAACATTGGTCTCATCAATGGTTCTTGACCTCTCAAAAAAGCTCTTGACACGGTCTCTGGTATAAAAGTGTTAAATACTCTTTCTGAAGCGAGTCTGTCACTTAGTATAATACAGTTCAAAAGCTTACATAAGGGCAGAACTCAATATGCCAAATGTCAGCATTCTTACTCAATATTTCTACCAATAACAATAGGAATTACCTGAGGGTCCATTTTAATTTAATAATAATGTAATTGCTACCTATGGCCAAGCTACTCTTATTTAGTAAGCAAGCAATTCAGCCCTCATTTGTTCAGCTGCCAATATGCAAGAACTCCTAGATATCACTTAACAATCCTTTTCTTCAACTGAAACCTGGCTCAAATGTTTGAACATCTTACTTATTTCTCAGAAGGCCTAATTAATATAAACTGTACTTAATTGCTAGAAATAACTTCATAATCATACATCATAATAACACCAAAATAAAATAAGTTACTCATTTAAAATTGCTTTGTGTTATTATAGATGAAAAGTTGAAATTCAGACTCACACTATCACACACAATGTGAATACAGAACACATCAGAAACTAAGTCTCCTATACAGAGCTAGTCTCCGTCTCACAGATCAAGGCTGCAAAACAACAACTTATGATTATCTTTTATCAAGCCTTCCCTATGTTCCTGGGAGCATTTCAACAACCTTCATTCCTCACAGATGGCAAAACTAAAATTATCTGTGTGGAAGATCTAAGATTTCCTAGTGATCAGGCACCTAATAAACATCATACTGTAAATATAGAAGAAAGTGATCTATGTTAAAAATGTTTCTGAATATTGGTAGAAAAGATTTCTATGAATTTTGGAGACGTGTTAACATTTTGCTTTTTGATACTACAATGAAATGCTTTTAGGAAGTTTTAGCAATTATTAATGTGTAATTTTTAGTTTAACTTTTAGTTTAGTTTAGTTTGGTTTAGCATGTCTTGGATTCACTGAGCTTGAAGTAGGGCAGCACTGTGTTGAATATCACACTGGTGTATGGGGGAAGGGATATTTAGCAAGTAATCTCTAAATATCAAACAGGTAACTATTTCACCAAGCTCTGTATGCCATCTAATGTCTCCTGCCTTTAATTGTGTCTGACCATGTGAATTGTGTATCCCTGTTAGGGAACACCACGAACCATTGTACATACTTACTTTGTTTTTTATTCTTTGTTGTAAATGTTGTTTTTATACTTTTTTATATTTTATATTTTTTAAATGTTATCTTTGTAATTTTTATATTTTATATATTTTTAAATGTTATCTTTGTAATTTGTCTAATTGGAGCTTTTCTCCCTGGGCCTCTGCTGAAAATGGACATATATCCAGTCAGACTATCCCGGTAAACAAATGTAAAATAAATAAATAAATAAATAAATAAACATGCTATTTGTCTTTTACAACACAGCTACCTTAGTAAGCCACTCCCATGCTTTTTAAACATGCTTTTAAACAGGTATATAAATGGAATGGTATATTTCTACACTTTATTCTCTGTTTTCAACTACTATTTAGATTGCTTGTTTGTGTGTTTTTAATAAAGAAGATTTGATGTGAACCAGCCTGCGCTTCTCTACTTTTATTAATGGATTTATACTTTGGAAAGTTTTTAAAGACAGTATGTTTACCACCTGTTATTAGTTTAGATATTCACAGTATGTTTTTTACTAGGTGCCTGAACTCTAGGGAATCGTAGATCTTCCACACACAGAAGTTTCCTCATGATTTGTTTTTGGACCCAGTATATTGATGTACGGGTTTATGAGACTTCAAAGGACACCACAGAGACTATTTGTATTAAAACTAGAATTATGCTTCAATAAAACTACTCCATTTACTGCCAGTCTCCCATATGCATTTTAACACCGTACTGTCTTCAGAAAACTGAAATGAATTGGATTCTCCAGCTATATCAGCTATACCTAGTTAACAACACTGATACAATTTACTACAACCAAATAAATGTTCAGTATTACATACCATCCTGCAATCAGATGGCTTGATCTAAAGAAAATATCTCACCAACACACTAAAATTTAATGACTCATATGGAGAGTCTTCATGCTCTAACTGCATCTTCAAGCTCTGGAATAAAATTCCTCCTAGTCTCAATTTAACAACCTACATCATTTCAAATCTAACCTAACTATCTTCCTAGATTCCTGGCTTGGTAATTGGTTCTCCTTTCAGTTAACCTAGCTTATCTATTAGCATCAATGTTTCCTCCTCCACTGCCTTATCTTTCAGTTTGTTACAGTCAGTTGTACTTTGATTTCTCCTACATCAGTAAGGCTCAGTATATATTATAGTTCACACTTTCTATTACTTTGTTAATATTTTAATGTACAACAGTGTAATTTTATACTATTACACTATCAATCTTACTTTTAAAGTAATTATATCTGATTTTTTTATCACTCTGTTGAATTTATGAAAATGTTGTCAAGGTTATTGTTAATCATATTTTTATTAGCATTATTGCAGTGCTTTGACTTTTTTGTACTTATTTCTTGATGGCAAATGATGAGGCTTTTTCCCCAGGGCCCTCGTTGAATAAGGATAATTGTTTACACAGTCAAAGATTCTTGATAAACAAATGTAAATAAATACATACATACATGCATACATACATACATACATACATACATATATACATACATAAATCAATCAATCAATAAGGGATGGCATGGAGCATGGTGGAAGATGGTGGGGTGTGCTATAGGTAACTATAAAAAGGATATTATTTTGTGGAATACTTGAGGAACTGACAAAGAGATGCAAACAAATTGGAGAAAAAGGAAAATATTTTTAAATAATTGAGTAGATGAACTGGAATTCCCTAATTAACCATATTTGTGTTTGTACTGTTTGTGTGTGAGTAAAAGTGTACATTCTGCACTAGAGTCTCTGGCCAGAATGGATTTTAGTGCCTTCCTTTGACTTGTTGGCTGTTTGAACAGACCCCAGCTTCCCAGTGACCCTTCAGATGATAAAGTGTTCTATCAGAGAATGGATACATCAATGGGTCACAGAGCTTCAAGAGGCAAGTAAAAGCAAGTAAAGGACCTTTACAAACTTGAGGCAGAAATGAGATGAACACCAAGGGTGATAATCAGACCCATCAGAAGAATTGCTGCCAGGGTGATAGGGGATGGGGGGAGTGGCAGAGCTAGAGATAATGAATAAAAGGAAGGCATTTTGCAGATATTGAGGGACAAAAAAGAAACTAAGGATGGAAATAAATATGCTAAGGTATGTGGGCTGTAGTACAAAAAGCTATGGGGTAAGCAGGGATTCTGAATTATTTGTATCAGTGTTTACAAATGCGGGTGGAATGCCAGCATGGCTGGGAAAGTAGGTTAAGGTAGTGTCAAACCGACAGATTGAATTGTTGCCTGACGGAGAAATGAAGGAAAGCTTAAGGCATTAAGAGAATAAAGTAAAGTTACCAGATGGATTGCCACCAAGGATATTTATATAACTAATAAGTTTGTGAATAAATCCACTGACAGAACTGTTTAGCAGATTCCCTATCAGAAGGGTGAGGTTAAAAGGACTGTAAGAGTGTAATGGTGACATCTCTCCATAAGGGACCAGCAACCAAGTCCCTTGGTAACCTTGGAAAAGTTAGGCTGACATTATTTTAAGGAAAAGGATGACAATCTACCTAAAAGAGAACAAATGCTAAAGCATGAGTTCATGGCCAGGATATCTTGCCAAACATAATTCATTTGTATGACTGGCCTATATGAACTGGACAGAAGAAAGTCAATCAGTGTGTAACCTATCAAGACTTTATAAGAGGCCATAAATATTGTGATTTCATCGGGGGGGGGTCAGTGGTGGTTCATCACTGGTGTCATCCCTCAATGTCTCGTAATATCTAACTCTGTTGCCTGCACAAGGATTATGCCTAAGTGGCATCATCTACAGGCATCATGGCAATGATTGTGGCTTCCAACTGCATTGATCATGTTGGTGAGTTCGGTCCAGATTTTATCCCTCCAAACTGTATTGCTTGAATGGCCTAGCAGTCTCTGTCCATGTTGCCGGAGAGCATCAATTATGATGTCATTTTCCTGGGGGAAGAAGTTGTCTTCCTTAGGATGGTTGACCATCTAAAAGACAGTAATATGCACATGATAATATTCCTGTGTGAGTCCATTTATATTGCTGATTCTGTCAACAGCATATGTCAACATAAACAGTATGCATTCCCGTTCAGTAAAAAGGTCTGTATAATGCTGTCTGTGATAAATACTAACATGACATATAAAAAGTAACAACAATGCCTTCATACACAGCCTTTGTAAAATCAGCATTACTGTAATATCTTTATAGTTTGTAAGAGAGATTAGAACCCCTCACACTACGTATATGCTGAATGGCGGTCCAAAGACAACAGCATCATACCACAGGAGTCTGCTTGCATTTCAAATTAAACTGCTACAGCAAGTAAAGTAACAATTGAACAACTTATGGCAAGTGTTGTAATACCTCAGGATCCATATGCAGGCCACAGACAGTACAGATCCTTACTATATTGAGCCTGTAGTGATAACACCTTTGTTAAGAAGCATCATTGAAGAAGAATCAGCAGCAGCATGTGTTTTTAATAGTTTTATTAGTCAATGTGAATTGGGAAATATTCATAATATCAATCTCAAATACTAGATACGGAATCTGTAGGTTTTTGTTACACCACAGACTACAAGCAATTGCCAGTAAGAATTGTGGATGATCCATAAATCAGCCTTCATATACTGTTAACATTTACAATATAAGTTTGTCTATTCAGCTGCATACAGGACTGGAATCACTTCTTTAAAATTGCAACGCCTGCATGTATAAATTTCAAAACAACATCACTCTAGTAACCTATAACAATTTATTTTAAAGATAAAATTTGAGTAACAATTAATTTAAACACATACCTTTGGAAATAATTGACCTGAAGAGATTTACTAATCACCAGAACAGAAAAATAGAAATTGTCAAATGTACGTCTCACTCTGAATCACAGAATCAAAGTACACCTAATGTGCACCCACTTTTAAGAACCACTTGCTCTGTACATAATTAATGAAGTCCATTTAAATTCATGTTTTGCAAACCCATTTGTGCACCTCCATGTAAATTGGATTCATGTGCTGTATCACCCAGGTGTAGTTCATAAACTCCCAATAGGTATTGATAAACAGTACCATGTGTGGCTCATGCCCATTATCTTCCAATGATCTGATAACATGTCATCTGCAACACTTTCAAATATTGATTTTGATACATCAGACTATTGTTAACTGTGAACTGAGTGGTACCTCAGTGAGCACTTCTCTGTGTTGGTATTTTCCATACTTCTTTAATGATGGCTACTTTAAGGAGGCTGAGACATGTCCGTGCATCCAACTGGACCAATGAAGAGATGACCCAGATGTTGAATGTGCATGCAGGATTGGAGCAGAAGATGAGATCCAGACCCAGGAACTTTACCATGATAGATATATGGAACTGGATCATGAGGAAGTACTGAAGGAGGACAGGGATCTACCGCACTGGAGTACAGTTTCTCCTTTGCTATGATGACCTGCATTGGAGGGTTGCTGAGGTGCAGAGGCAGCCCATATATCCCAGGGAATTTGTCAATATTCTATGCATACCGGAGCATTCCTATGGATTTCACAGATATTTCTCTGTCCCATATATATCAGATAGATGTTTTTATAACCACTTCATAGCTGCTGTGACAATTAGCTCATGGGGATCATTAAGTGTTGTTGGTAAATACTGTCCTGATAACTGTGGGTTTGATTCTTATGTTGTTTATTTAATAATGTGCATAATATCCATATATATGACCTTTGTAGATGCACATTTGTTGTACAACATCTAATGGCATAATTTCACATCGCCACTATCATCATGCATCACTGACGCGTATTCCAAAACTTGATATTGATATTAATGTTTCTGTTTTGGATGTTTACGAATACCTGCATTAGTCAATGATGTCCTCTGAATATGCACATGATCCGCAATGCTCTGCGTTGGTAGAGCAGTACCTGTTTGTTTGGGAATAACATGTACTGGTTGTTAGCTTGCCTTGTAAGAATACCAGCTGGCATGCAGAGTGTTCACATCCAGAGAGGGGGACACGTATTTGAAACTGTTATATTGCTTTAATCTACCCATAGCATTTATTTAGAGAGGTATATTCCACTTATTGATATTCATGTATATTTTGAGCATGGTTATGAAGAATTCATTTATTCATCAAATTACTACGAACATAGCTGTAATCTGTAACGTTCCACTAATATCAGCTATCTAACAGCAAGATCGGTATGGCTTAGTAAATATTGTTATACGTCTGAGCACTTCTTTGGTTAATATTGTATACTTTGTAAAAGTGCTATCAGTGTCTGTTTTATCATGAAATATTACAATCAATTCAAGAACATCATCCTAATGTTTTGAGATAGTAGGATGAGTAGACTAACAGATGAAATACAGAACAAGGAAGATGTATGTACTTTCCTAATGATGTGCACTTTGCCAAGGAATATCATCGTCCTCACACATACCTCACTGTGTCCCTTATGTGCAGCAACATGTATGGTTCTGTTCAGAGAAGCTCTAAGCTACATGACACTGCTCCACTGTCTGTGGAATGGATGTTCTCCATTACAGTTAATGCTTTTGAACACAGTGTTGACATGAATGTAATTTTCAACCTGTTTAGCTGCATAACCAGCACATGTTCATACTTTGACATCCTAAGCCAATAGCCTTATTAGTAGACCACCCCCCATCCAGATGACATCATTAAAAAGAAGTCTTTTCACTGCATTCAAAACATTTTTTTTTTCAATGAAGATGTGTTATCTAGGCAGGTAGCTCTCAAGAATAAAGTTTGGATGTAGACTGCAGTTGCAGGTTTGACTCTCATGTTCTCCAATCTGTGTTCAAAGATGGAAACACTGTCAAATGTATATTGCAATTATCTAATGTTCTTCAAAAATACATTTCTAGAAACTGCTGAAAAATGTATATCACTCACTGTTATTTGAGGATTATATCATTAATGTATTCTCTTTTCTTATTTTAGATGAGGAAGATCGCAGCAGGAACAGAGCCATATACATTAAGCAGATGCACAGGCTTGAGGAGTAATGGTGGGGGTGGAGGCATGTTGATAATTTTTTCTGTTTTATGAAATGAAATTCATCTTCCCCTGTTTTCAGGCCTGTAATATTTTGCAATAATATATATGTTAATTAGAATGCAGGAATAACCATTGTAACAGTAAGCTAAGTGAAATAATCACACCATAGCTGTGCTTACAACTGTGACTGAAATCTAAAAATGTTGAACTTTCATGTAGCATTGCACCATTGTTTCAGCACACAGTTTTTGAATTGTACTCTGCAACCTAAATAACTGTTGAGTGTATCTGTCACACTTATTTGAGATTGATGTTTGGATGTTTTATACTCAGGGCTAAGTACTTTGATTTTATTATGCATGATTTGGCACAGATTTGTTGGGCATAGCCTGACTGTTCACAGAGTGAATTGGTATCTGTTTTGTCAATGCTTACAGTGCTGTTTGCAGACTGTGTGGCATGCCCTTCAATTCAACATTGGTAGTGCATCTGCCTCCAACATTTTGGGTGTTTTTGTAGCATTTCATATCCAGTATGACCTGCAGGTCAGCACTGGTATTGCATCTGCCTCCAACACCTTGTCTGTTTTGATAGAAGCACAGTTATAGCCTAAGATTACTGACACTTCTGCAGATAGACATTTGTGTGCAGCAGTTCATATCCAGCACACCCTTCAGGTAAATGTTAGTATTGCATCTGTCTCCAATGCCTTAGGTGTTTTGATTGAAACACAATTAAAGCCTAGGTTTACTGACACTTATGCACATATACATTTGTGTCCAGTAGTTTATTATCAGCAAGCAAATTGACAATGTTCTGATTTTTCAGGCTACTGATTGCTAATACTTTTTGGTAGATAATGCATACAGTTGTACACATACAATACTATTAGTGAAAGATATTTTAGATTCTTATATGTCACCAGCTGTGGTGATTGAGCACATAACATTGTTTTACTGTTGTAGTCATTATATTGATATGGGTTCAGCAAATTATAATCCTGCCTGTCTATGATGTTTGCCATATTTCTTGACTACTGTCCACAATATTATCATATCACTTTCTCTTCATTTCAACAGTGACACTTAGTGGCTGTTCACATAAATCATAGAATGCAGATAGTACAGTTTCTTGATATGAGCATTCATATATTCTTACAAAGCTAATGACTCGAGTGTGTGCATCTAAGCCTACAGAGTAGTTAAAAAAAGAACACTGACATCCTGTTTATGAATAGGGCATATAGGACCATCCATTTATGAGGTAACACTGTCCATAATGGACATATGTCAGTCCCTGTGTAAATTGTCATCATAATCATATTCTGTTGTACTATGATATTCATGGGACTGTTCTGCATGATAGAAAGTTTATTTTCTTTTCTCTTGTGATTTGCAGTTAATTTTGACAGAGCATGGGCCCTGTGGATGTTCTTTGATCAGAAGATGATAATGAGGGCCTGCCAGGCCACTGCCAAATTCTTCTGAGGATGAAGGTGACAGTGATGACAACAATGATGCCAAGGAACATGGACCTGCCCTGCTGGAGCCATCATCTGCACCCTGGAGGAGATGACAACATAACCAGAACTGAGCTGATTATTGGGAGGTGGTCCAAGAGGTCATTACTGATGTGTTCCAAGCAAACATGAGGGACATGATGGGGTCCTTCTTTGAGTATACATCATGGGCTATGAAGGATTCATTCAGGGTGATAGCTCGTAAGGTCATGCAGGAATTTGATCCCTACCAACCTGGTCTTTCTGGTCTGTAAGTATTGTCTCTGTGCTCCACTTGTGTTATGTTACCAATATGGTGATTGCTATTTCATTAATTGAACTGTATATGTGCTCTTGTGCATGCATACCATGTATCTGTCATGTATTATTGTTGTGTGACATTTACTTCTATTTCAATGTGTGCATGACACACATTAACACATTACACTTTCCTCTCCTATTCAACTGTCCATGTATTATGGCAGTTAACCTGCAGCTAGTGCTGCAAAAGGTAGCCTGTAAACACATGTTTTACTCTGGCAAATGACAGACAACATATGTTGCCTATATTCCATCACTAGCAGTGTGATGTGCCTTGGAGTTGTATTTTACCATATCAGGTATGTGCAACAGACAGACAAACATGTCATTCCACATGTGTTTTGATGACAGTTGTCATGAAGCCCCACTGACATGATGTGGTGTTGAGTGTCATAGGCTGGCAATATTAATGCCATGTGAGATCATATACAGGTATTGACTGCATCACACAGCAATGTAGCAGTAATCTATACACAGTATTACAGATAACACATTCTTTAACCATACATTACACCATGTTTGTTGTATGTAGCATTTCAAGATACATAATGTAATGACATTGGTTTGCATTTTCTGCAAATAGTTGTATACATTATCTGAATGCATGTGTATGTACATAGTCGGATGCATACTGACAGACAACTGTACCTTTGACATGAACATTCACTGAGTTACTGCTGATGTGCTATAATGATGCTCATAGGAGTGTCCTCTGCTGTGTAATGAGCAGGATAGTTGACATACTGTTTCTTTATTCAACATTTGCATGACAGTATGTGTATGTTCTTGTAAATTTTAGTTTGCTTACCTACGCATATTGATGTGACAAGATTGGACATCACAGTGTATGTGTGCTTTATACATGTCCAGTTCTGTGGAAATCAGCAGTCAATCTGGCTATTTGACATGCATTCTCGATTCGGTTAAATGTACTTCTGTTCGGCTTCTACTGCACCCTGTGTGTTGTACACATGCATTTGCATTGTGTCAAATTGCCCTGCTGTACCCTGCTGTGCGCTCAGGTTGCCTACTTTCCTTCCACATTCATATTTTGCTATTATTTTTTGCATATATGTTTGCATTTGTTGCAATTAATGACCATTGCCATGTATAAATGTGATACAGTGAGCATGTGCCAATTTATTTATTTATTTATATTTGATAACTGGGTAGTGTCCAACTGGGCCAGAGGCCCGTTTTCAGCAGAGACCCGGGGAGAAAAGCTCCAAGGAAGATTACATAATTATACATTTGTACATATAACAATTACAATAGGAGTTCAAACGCAAGTTCCTTGATATTGTATCTAAAAGCATATAACAATGCTAGTACAATAAGCTTATACTATTCATACAGACAAAACAAAAAAAATATATATTTTTTTCAGGATAAAAATATCACAAACTGAAGCCAAGAAGGCTCAGTTGCCAAGAAATATTGATAATGGATGGTGGAGAGAAGGAAGTTAGACAGTAAGGGGTAAAATTAATTAGCCTGGTGGGAACATGAGCAAAGACTATGTTTGTTGAAATATTCCTTTAGGGACTGTTTAAATGAATGTGCATCAGTGATGGACAGAATAACCTGAGGTAGAGAATTCCAGTGTTTGGCAATGATATGTGAGTATAAGGAGACGCCGTGAGAGTTTGGGGTTTTGTTAACCTTCAACAATACTTTATCAGCAGACCTAAGAGATTTTAGGTTAGTGTAGTGGATAAGGTCAGATAGAGCTGGGCAGTTGTCAGGTTTGTATAAGACTGCATAGGCAGTTAATAGTTGAGTCAGAGTAAGCAGGTGAGGAAGCTGAATTGTATGGCCATTTTACAATGCGGTATGCATGCACACACGTTGATGGCTATTGGCTAATGCTTGCAATGCATCCTTGTTCCCATTATACTTGTGTGTTACCCAGTCTATTTTTTTTCACATTCATGTGCACAATCTGCTATATTTATTATTTATGCTGTACTGTTACATTTTTGAGCATATTATTACATGTCATTGGTGTGTATATGTGTATCGACCTTGCTTTCATGTACATTCCTTTTATGCCACTGACTGACATACATACACATCCTCACCTCTGAGTTGCCTTTGACATGGCATATGTGTGTAGCATACACACATTCCATTGCATGTTTGTTTGGGCTATGTACACCTACTTGTGTATATAGCAGCTTTTGTTGCTTTTCTGTAGTACATCTGTTTGGCACCATGCTTGATTGTTTGCCTTTCATATGCTTGAACATAGGTTTATTTTATTCTCTGCTAGAGTTATCTAGCATTGTTAGATCTGCATCTGCTCATCTGTAATGTTGTTTGTACTGCTAATAAACTAATTGGATATGTTTTTTTTTTATCCAAATGTACTGTGATCCTACATTATTACCCTAGAAAACACACATCTACCATTGGTCATACATATCCAGGTATGACTGCACACAGTTTGCAACATGTTGTAATGTCATAATGCATAGGTAGATATGTTTTTCTGCATTTCACCATGGCTGGTATGTATCCCCAGCCTGTTTGTCAACTTTCCATTCCCCCTATTGTGCAGTGTGCCATCTGTATAATTGTACCTGTACTAACTGTTTTCTTACAACCTTTGTCTGTCTTGTGTTGTGCTATTTGTTCTGTGGGTATACCTAATGTGATGTCCTTCTCCTCCTCTTTCCCTATGTTTACCTTTCTTTCTATTCTTAAAAAAATGGGGCCTATCCCCCCTCCCAAAAAAAATTTGCCTAAGTGCCTCAGACTTTCCTTCTGATTTTCCTATTCCAGTATTCCTCTTGTGTGTTCCTCTTCCTTACCCATACTCAACATCTTCTTTTCTATCTTCCACTTTTCTTGGGCATGGGCATTACTTGTATTCCCTACACAAGTCCCAAACTTGTTGTTAGCAAATGTTAGCTACGCCGATATGGCCGTGATTGACATGCACCTTTATTTTTGTTATTAGAAAATTTATGGATGCATAAGTCCAAGCTGAAATGTATTACAGAGATATTTGTTATTGTCTCTGACATTACTGGAAAGAATGCTGTCAATATATATATATATATATATATATATATATATATATATATATATATATATATATATATATATATATATATATATATATATATATATATATATAGGTCTACTTTGTAATTTCAAAATACTGAAATCCCGAAATTCAGTATTTCAAAATCACAAAGCTGAATATTTCTGAAGCTGGCAGAAGTTTGAAATTCAAAATCCTGAAACATGGGGATTTTGAATTTCCGTTTCCCCTGGTATGGTGTGTGGATGTTTGGGTTTAAGTTAGGTAAGTTTGTGTGCGTAAGTATGTTGGTTAGGGACTTTAGTGTATTGTGATTGTGATGTGTGTGTGTGAGGGACTGTAAGATGTGTGTGTGTGAGTTTTGTTTGTGTTTCTGTTTGTGCAGTCTCGGAGTTAGAATATATAAGTATCGGGGTGTGGGGGGTGCAGGGGGCTTATATGTAGTTTAGATACATTTGTTTGATTGTGGGGGGAGTTTTGTGTTTCTTTTTGTGTGTGTGTGTGTGTGTGTCTATATATATATATATATATATATATATATATATATACATATATATATATATATATATATATATATATATATATATAGATAGATATATATTAGAAATGGCATTGCAGTTTTGAAACAAGTATTTTATGTTAAAGGATCAATTACGGAAATATCCGTAGTTGTCCGTGGTGTTTCTAGGTCTATTTATGAACATGTATGTTATGAATGCCATGCAGCTTACATTGGTATAGCTGGCATTTTTCTTTATTTGTTTCATAACAAAGTCATAGATTCATAGGTTCATAGGTGTGCACTAGGCTAATGGCCTTTACAAGCCTAACCCATAGAAGTGCCCTAGTATCATGCTGCCCGACGTTAGTTCCCAGTGCCTCTATCAAGTAGAACCACTGGAGTGATACCTGGAGTGAACTTTCTATTTCCCATCCAGTCATCAAGATTTCTCTTGAAGAGGCCCAGTGAGGTGCTCTGCTTGACATGTATGGGAAAGCTATTCCAGAGCATGGGCAGTCTATTGGTTATGAACCTGTACCTCCAGCATGTTCTGTTGATTGTGGTAATGAGGTTGAGGTCTCTGGAACGTGTGTTGTGGAGGGTTTGGGATTTCTTTAGATGTAGTATTTCTAACACAGCTGGGTCAGACATGGCTTTGTAAGTCAAGCAGAGATCACCTCTTAGTAGACGATATGAGACAGACAATAGCTGGAGTTTTTTGAGTCTCTCCATGTAGAACATGTGTTTAAGGCCTAGGATCCTCTTCAAAAGGTACTTTTGTGGCCTTTCCAGCTGTTGCATGTGTCTACTGAGGTACATGCAAATGGGGCATTATACTCGATGATTGGCCTAATGAGGGAAGAGTAGACAGAAATGATGACCTCCTTCTTCCTGGATGCAAAACTCTTGGTAATGAGATGTGTCACACAGAAGGACTTTCTGACCACAGTGGCAATGCGGTGATTGAAGGAGAGGTTGCTCTCCACCTCTGTCCATAGATCTCTTATAATGCCTTCAGTGTTCAGTGGGCTCCCATTGATATGGTAATTATTGGGAACTGAGTTTTTCCTAAAGGGGACGACAACACGATTTTTGGCATTAAGCTTAAGGCCATGGTTTCGACACCAGTTGGTCTCAGTGAGGCCTTTCTGTAGGATGTCTGCATCACTTGAGGAGCTAATAATGGCTCCCAGCTTGCAGTCATCTATGAACTTCGTCAGCCAGAGTCCCTCCATGTTGGCCTGGACTTCTGAAAAGTAGATGCTGAACAGGAGAGGACCCAGAACCGATCCCTGTGGGACTCCACTCGTGACTGGTTGGTAGTCTGACTTGGAGTCTGCTACTTTCACACTGTGGGTTCTATCTGTGAGCCAGTTTGCAATCCACCTAGTGATATAGGGGTTGATGCCTAGTTTGGTGAGTTTATCAATATTTCCTGAGTGGGGAATGGTTTCAAAGGCCTTGGCCAGATCGAGGTAGGCTGTATGCACAAAGAAGGCAACCAGGTTGAGCAGGCATGACCTACCTTTCACAAAACCAAATTGCATGGGATCTAGAGTTTGGAGATTCTCTATACCCTTGTTAATTAGGTTCATGATGATGCACTCCATAGCCTTACATATCAGACTCATCAGGCTAATGGGGTGATAATTCCCAGGATCTGTAGTCACTCCCTCTTTATGGAGAGGAATGACTGTAGCAGTGCACCATTCGGTAGGGACAAAGCCTGAGGTGAGGCTGTGACTTGAACAGGGCACACAGATGTGGTACCAGTTCACTTTGTAGTTCATGTAGAACACATCCAGAGATATTGTTGGGTCCCGTGGAAACTGTACTCTTGGCCTTGGACAATGCAGCTTTAACCTGTGCTGCAGTAATGCTGGGTGCCTGGCATTCCTCCAGTATTGTGATTGTTTTTTTAGGGGTGGAGAGAGGGGTAAAGTTGGCACTGAATCTGCCAGCCAGTATGTTGCCAATATCTGTTGGTTCAGTATAGGAGATACCATTGTGCAGTAACTCAGAGCAAACCTGTGTATTGCCGTGGAGACTCTTGATATAACTATAGAACTAATGTTCCAGGACATTGGAATTGATGAATTCCAGGAAGCATTAGGCCAGTGTATTCATGCATGAATAGTTTTCCCAGCTGATGGAGGGGTAGTTGAAGTCACTTAGTATGAGAGTGTTGAGTTGGAACCTAATAACTTCCAGGGTGCTTTGGAACATGGAGTGAGAGTCTTGGGACATGGTTGGGAACCTATAGCAGGCTATGAAATGAATTGCTGTCTTACCCAATGTTAGTTGTACCTGAAGTATCTCAGATGCATTATGCTGGGCTACTAGTCTGGAAGTGTGCATATCCTTTATGAATATGGAGACACCACTTCCTTTGGAGCTTTGGTCCATGTTCTGGGGTGCATTATAAACATAAAATATTCTTTTGATCCCTAGTAATTTAGTCAATGACCTATTCCATTATAGATGGTGTGTATTTTTTAATTAAGTTTCACAACTGTTTTACATTCACTTAGAAATTCTAAACAGGTCTTTTCAAACAATTTCCATCCATTGAACACAGCAACACTATGAAATTCTTTGCCATCAATAATATTAAAACTAGATATCATGCTATTTTTAATAATTTTTGCACAATCACATGAAGTTTTAAGACAATCCATAGCAGTCATCCTACAATTATGAAAAATCAGAATGCCAGATGGTTGACATACCTAGGGGATTCAGACACAACTTTAACAATTTTGTTATGAATGTTGGTAATAATTCCAAAAAGTTGTTTGCTTGTATTGGGAAATTAATGTATGGAACCAGAATATTAGAAAGCATTAGGCCATGAAATTCTTGCTTGGCAACTGACTTGCATATCCCATTAGACCAATCTATATTAGGGAAGTTGAAGTTACACACCACTATGAGATTATCTATGCCCATTTTTTCATCTAAACTATTAATACGCTTATTATACAATGCCTACCCTAAAAACGTGCACGCTGATTGGCCAGACCAACCAGCGTAAATCCTCAATATGGTCAAAGAGTTTAACATAGCGCGGAGATGTCGTTAAACCCATTTACATCAGAAGAACACCAGACAGGTGGCAAAGGGCGAATGCCATTATTATTTAAAAAAAGTAATTCTTTTCTTAATATTGCTATAATATTATCTAAGGCATTCATTTTTTACTTTTATAACTTGTCTTGATTTGTAAATTCTGACTACAATAAAATACAGGCAGTTCAACTGCTATAATTTTCGTACTATTATCCACTAGTGTAAGTCTCTAAGGTATTGACTTGTATATAAACATAACAAGCCATTCCCCTTAAGGAGTGGGCTCTGAAGCAATCAGATTTATAAGAACCAGGCAATGAAATGCCATCACATTGCTAACCCTCTTTTATTATCAGTAATGAATATTTATGTTCATAATTTAATGCTATAAGTTCCTTCAAATTTTTATTTAAACTATGAACATTTATATAATACATAGTAATAACATTCTCTGCTTTTGGAGTATTTCTGCCTCTTTTGGAAGATGCTGGTTGAAATTTGAAAAATGCTTTACCACATTATAAAGTTTTCACTCAGTATTTTACTCCCAACGTAGCTCAGGTGGAGCCTATTTTTATCAAAACTTACTTTCCTATTGTCTTCACTATTCTTTATTATTGGTCACTTTTGGAAGCATTATTATTTTACATTAATTTAATTTCCCATGAAATTCCTCATGATAAAGTTCCAAGTGATTATATAAAAAAAATATAAAAAAATATTTTTTTAATGAAGAATGCACTCTAAAAAGTAAAAAATAAGGCTGAAGAGTGAAAACTTTGCAAAAGAAACACAGCCGAGCTTATTTCAGAAAAGCATTCGAGGTTGATTTTGCTGATTCTGGTAATGAGGTACCAGAAGAAGTAGCAGGAATCAATAAAACCAACCTTGAATGCTTTTCTAAAATCAGCTTTTTTGTGTTTCTTTTGCAAAGTTTTCACTCTTCTTCCTTTTTTTTTTTACTTTTTAGAGCTACTCAATAAAAAGCATTCTTTATTCAAAATCTTTTTTATATTTTTATTTTTTACTTTTTACTGTTTAAGTAAAATATTGTCCATATGTGTCAGGGAACTTTCTCCATTTTAACTGAGTCATATGTAAGTGCAACTATTTTGTAGAGTAACTCGTCCTTATGAAATATCTTCTACCTTAAAGCAAAACAGTTTAGGTGCCACATAATATTCTGAGTGTTTATCAGTCATTTGTATAAGCTGCAAGAATAAACCTATTACTGCTGGTCAAAGTACTTAATTTCATTTCAAGGGTCAAATACAAGTGTGAACAAGAAACCTTATGTGCCATCTGACAATCTCTGACATGATGTTATCTTATAGAAAACCGTCTTTTTTTTTTGTAGATATTGTTTACTTCACTGTTTGTGTGCCTACTACAATATCTGGTAAACAAACAAATATAAATACAGTCATTACAGTAGGCCTAATTATTTCCCTATGTGCCTACATTTATAGTGTGAAACGTGCCTGTTTCTTCATCATCACAAGGTTGGAAAACCACAATCATCTTTACTCAACTGCTTGTTGCAGGACTTTTCTTTTTCAGTTTGGATTATTACTTTTGGTACCTTTTTCAGTCAACTAAGAATAGTTTAAATGCTTATTTCAGAGGTGACCAAGAATTTTTAGTCTGCTTAATTCATTAGTTCAGACCCCCTCATGTGGCACTAGTAGAAATCAAATCTGTGTCTGCAGAATAAAGTTCAAAGTCTTAAACTGCTTACTGACTCATTGCCAAATATCTGGATATGGCAGTAAGGAAAGATACTGGTATAATATTATAATACTCTTAGTCTACATTGCATGGATGCCAGTATTTGTAAACGTACGAGTGTTTGGGACTGTGTGTGTGTGTGTGTGTGTGTGTGTGTGTGTGTGTGTGTGTGTGTGTGTGTGTGTGTGTGTGTAGCAAATGATACAGGGAGATATGAGACAGTGTGTGTGTGTGTGTGTGTGTGTGTGTGTGTGTGTGTGTGTGGGGTGTGTTTCTCATTTAAGGCTGCTTGTAGTACAGTGCATACCACTCTGAGTATTTGTGTGTGTGTGTATGTGTGTGTGTGTGTGTGTGTGTGTGTGTGTGTAGGAAATAATGTACGGAGATGTGTGTGTGTGTGTGTGTGTGTGTGTGTGTGTGTGTGTGTGTGTGTGTGTGTGTGTGTGTGTGTGTGTGTGTGTGTGTGTGTGTGAGTGCATGTGTGTAGGAAATATGTGTGGAGATGTGTGTGTGTGTGTGTGTGTGTGTGTGTGTGTGTGTGTGTGTGTGTGTGTGTGTGTAGGAAATGATGTATGGAGATGTGAGAGAGTGTGTGTGTGTGTGTGTGTGTGTGTGTGTGTGTGTGTGTGTGTGTGTGTGTGTGTGTGTGTGTTTGTGTAGAAAATTCCCCGAACCCCTCCCCAAGACATTTTTGATTCTTCTTTATGATAGAATCACATTTAACATGTTCCAAGTTGCACGCCATTACATCAGATACAAAACCTACATTCTCCAATATTTACCGACCCTACCTCACAGAATTTGGTGAAGGAAGACATAAACAATGTTAATCATATGCACAGCTTCTGTACAGTAATCCAAGAGTAAGCGTACCTAAACAAGAAATGTGTTAGGAATGCACACGTGATGAAACTATGCAGTTACACCTTATTTGTATGTCAGTTGTGCATTCAAATGTTCTTAGCGTGATACGTAGTTTATAGAGATTTGTTCTGAGCAGTGTGGAGGGGTTGAAGGTAGAAGTATTTTGTTTACAATTTAATGTCTTCATTTCTTTCTACATTTCAAACATGTTTGTGAATATTTCCTTCTGATTGTTTAGTTTTAAGTACAGCAATATTAATTATACAGCATTTAAAATAGCTTCAAAAAAGGCTGGGGAATGGAGTTTTGCAGGAATTGCTTTGTAGTAGGGTTCCTGCTTTTTCAGAATCATGGTATTTCATATTAAAATGTGTGATAGGCAAGCTAATCCATTGAATGGATCACTATAACCATATTCTTTCCAGTGTGTTAACACAAGGGGTTTGTAGTAGGATGTAGAAAATCACATGCTTGCTGTTAGGTCTTAGGGAACATGTGCTTTCTTTGAGAACCCTGGAATCCAGAAGAGCAAGAGGTGAGTGTGTGTGTGTTTCTCATTTAAGGCCACTCATAGTACAGTGTGTGTGTGTGTGTGTGTGTGTGTGTGTGTGTGTGTGTGTGTGTGTGTGTGTGTGAGTGTGCTTTCTTCGTTTAAGGCCGCTCGTAGTCTTACAAGAGTGTGACAGAATCACAGAGGGACAGAGCCACAAAGCCAATTTCAATAAAAAGCATTCTAAAAAAAAACAAAAGGAGGATTACAGTGTTCTGTTTGATTTATTAGCTTTCCAACACCAAAGATTTGTTACTTAAAATTGCCTCAGAACACGAACAATCATTTTACACCATGGTCATTGTTAGTGCAAAAGTGTCCCTGCCATTTATTAAATAAAATAACTTTTTGAGAACCGATAACCATTAAGAGACCATGAGACTAAAATTTCACTAAAACACAAATTCATATTATGTTTTTTTTTTTTTTACAGACAGATGAAATACCCTGTATTATATAGTACAATGGTGCTCTGTTTTTGTCATTGACCGTAACGGATAATTTTCTTTCAAATGCAGAATATTTATCTTGCAACTTACTGCCATTTTTGCACAACAGTGTCACAAGTTACTTATTAACCCTGGTAACAGCTCTAATAATCCTCTTGCATCATGGATTTGCCTGTTACCAAAATGGCGCAGGATGCTGATTGTCATACTCCTTCATTGTCTGTGCACCAAAACATATCAGGGATTTGAAATTTTCCATCTCCTGCTTTACTTTTTATCCAATTTTCCCTACAGACCTGCTTTATTTATTTATTTATTTAATTACTACAGTCACGTCAATTTCTACTTCTTTTAGTATTAGGGACCACATTATGCACTATATAGTCAGGTTCCTCAGTGTCTAGTGAATGTTGCTGTATATTCACAAAAATTAAATCTGTCAGACAATACTATGTAGTGCTGTCACAAAATAATTTATTTGTGACTGCCTACTCTGTTTGAACACATCCATTATTACAAGTTTGTGCATGCAATTCTGCCTGACAGTTCTTATTGCAAAAATAATTATTATTTTTGAAAGCATTGCAACAGTAAACCTGAAAACTGGGAACAGACTCTTCAGAACAGTTATTTGTAGACTTCTTTAGCTCTATCTTCCTTGGCATCTCTTCAATTTCACCAATGTATTTCCTTATTGTTGTGATGCTAAAACCTGTATAGTAAACTTGTTGTGGAATGTACTCTCAATATCTCAGAAACTTTCACTAGAGAAGCTGTATATGCTGCATTTGCATTATTAATAAATGACTTCTTCTTCACCAAAATTTAATGTAACCTTGTTTGAACCAAATGATCTATCCTCTCACCCTATAAAACAACATAAATTATTGAAAATAATTGTTGACTCACTTCCTCACCTTTCATGCCTGTCAACATCTTAGAGCAACATGTGAAGCACATGATCACTTGTGTCTGCTTGCAGACATAGTTCTGTCTATGTAATATGAAGGCCCCTTGCCTGTCCAACAGCTGCCTGATTCCAAAACACCCACCCAGAAGGTAAAGGAAGGATAAAAGAAACTAAGAAGGCAAAACAAAAAAATTAACATGATTGCTGTAGGTTCATAGGTATGTACTAGGCTAATGGCCCTGGAGCCTTTACAAGCCTAGTCCATAGGATTACCCTGGTATCGTGCCACCCGACCTTAGTTCCCAATGCCTCTGTCGAGTAAAGCCACTGGAGTGATCCTTGGGGTGAATTTTCTATTTCCCATCCACTCATCAAGATTTCTCTTGAAGAGGGCCAGTGAGATGCTCTGCTTGACATATATGGGAAGTCTATTTCATAGCATGGGCAGTCTCTGGGTTATGCACCTGTCCCTCCAGCATGTTCTGTTGATTGTGTTAATGAGGTTGAGGTCTCTGGAGCGTGTGGTGCAGAGGGATTGGGATTTCTTTAGATGTAGCATTTCTAACAGAGCTGGGTCAGACATGGCTTTGTAAGTCAAGCAGAGATCGCCTCTAAGTAGGCGATATGAGTCAGAGAATAGTTGGAGTTTTTTGAGTCTGTCCATATAGGACAAATATTTAAGGCCTAGGATACTCTTTGTGTTGTACTTTTGCGGCCTCTCCAGTTGTTGCAGGTGTTTAGTGGGGTACATGCCAAATGGGGCATTGTAGTCAATGATTGGCCTAATGAGGGAAGAGTAGAAGGAGACAATGACCTATTTCTTATTGGATGTAAAACCCTAAGTAATGAGATGTGCCACATAGAAGGACTTTCTGACCACAGTGGTAATGTGATGGTCAAAAGAGAGGTTGCTGTCAACCTGTGTTCCCAGATCTCTTATAATGCCTTCTGTGTTCAGTGGACTACCATCGATGTGGTAATTCATGGGAACTGGGTTTTTCCCAAAGGGGATGACGACACATTTTTTGGCATTGAGCTTAAAGCCATGGTTCTGACACCAGTCGTTGGTCTCAGTGAGGCCTTTCTGTAGGATGTCAATATCACTTGTGGAGCTAATAATAGCTCCCAACTTGCAATCATCTGTGAACTTTGTCAGCCAGAGTCCCTTCATGTTGGCCTGGACTTCAGAGAAGTAGATACCAAACAGGAGAGGACCCAAGACCGAACCCTGTGGGACTCCACTCGTGACTGATAAGCAGTCTGACTTGGAGTCAGCTACATTCACACTGTGGGTTCTATCTGTGAGCCAGTTTGCAATCCACCTAGTGATATAGGGGTTGAAGCCTAGCTTAGTGAGTTTTTCTATGATTCCTGAGTGGGGAATGGTATCAAAGGCCTTGGTCAGATCAAGATAGGCTGTATAACCCACCTTGCCTTCATCCACAGCTCTGGTGACTGACTCAAAGAAGTTGACCAGGTTGAGCAGGCATGATCTACCCTTCACAAAACCAAACTGTGTGGGATCCAGAGTTTGGAGTTTCCCTATATCCTTGTTTATTAGGTCCATGATGATGCGTTCCATAGCTTTGATATCAGACTCGTCAGGCTAATGGTGTGATAGTTCCCAAGGTCTGTAATTGCTCCTCCTTTGTGGAGAGGGATGACTTTAGCAGTGCATCATTTGATAGGGACAAAGCCTGAAGTGAGGCTGTGATTGAACATGGCACACGGGTGAAGTGTCAGTTCAATCTGTAGCTCATGTAGAACACAGCCAGGGGTATTGTCAGGTCCCATAGAAGCTGTATTCTTGGCCTTGGACAGTGCTGTTTTAACCTGTGCAGCAGTAATACTGGGTGCCTGGCAATCTACTGGTATTGTGACTGGTCCTTTGGGGGGTTTAAAGTTGGCACTGAATCTGTCGGTCAGTATATTGGCAATATCTGTTGGCTCCATATAGGAGGTACCATTGTGCAGTAGCTCAGAGTAAATCTGGATATTGCTGTGGAGATTCTTTACATAACTATAGAAGACCTTGTGGTTGTCTTTACTATCTGCTGCAATTCTATTTTCATAGCTAGCTTTAGAGGTTTTGATGAGGGATCTCAACTTTTTGTTGATTGATGGAGTTTTTCCAGTCTTGGGACTTCACCTTATTCTGCATCAGTTTCCTCCTTCTATTGCAGAGTTTGTTTATGGCAGGGGACCACCAGATTGGCTTCCTTCTTTTGGAGGAGAGCATCTTGGTTCTATTGGGTATGGTGAGAACAATGCATTTGTGTATGTGTTTGTACAGTGCATTGGTGTATGATTTGGCAGTCATGCAACTATTCTCCATTTGTATGGTCGCTGTGAAGTTAGCCAGCTCTGTTTTTAGGAGCCTAAAGTTATCTTTGGAGAAGTTTTTCATGGTGGTTACCTTTGCGGGGTTGGAGGGTGGGAGGGTTGCAGATTTCCAAGGTGATTAGTTTTTGGTTGGATCCAGGGAGGAGTTGACTACTGGTGTGTAGCAACAGTCGCCCATGTTAGTAATGACCAGGTCAAGGATGTTGCTACTCTAGTGGGGGTAAGAAAGAACTGGTCCAGGGCACTGGAATTAATGAATTCCAGGAATCGTTGGGCAAGTGTATTGGTACATGAGTAGTTTTCCCAGTAAATGGAGGGGTAGTTGAAGTCACCCAGTATGAGAGTATTAGTTTGGACCCTAATATTCTCCAGGGTGCTTAGGAACATGGGTTGTGAGTCTTGAGACATGGTTGAGGACCTATAGCAGGCTATGACCTGAATTGCTGTCTTACCCAATGTTAGCTGCACCTGAAGTATCTCAGATGTGTTATGTTGGGCTTCCAGTCTGGAAGTGTGCGCATCCTTTATGAATATGGAAACACCACCACCTTTGGTGCTTTGGTCCAAGTTCTGGGGCCGAAAGGTGTGGAATGAGTTTTAGCCTGGTAGTGCAGAGGTGCTTTCTGCTACCTTGAACCAGGTCTCTGTTATGGCACAAATGTCAATGTTCTCTATTTTAAGGAGTGCTTTGAGCTAGTGCATTTTGAGATTTAGACTTCTAGCATTGAGCAGCATGACTCTCAGACTGCATTTGTTTGTAGCTGTTATGGTGGTAATTTGGTCTTTGAAACACCATCTAAAAAAGGAACTATAGGTGTGGCAAGACCTTTGGCTAATATTCAGAAGCCCAGGGGTGACAGATGCAGGCCATCTCTGGCAAAGCATTGATGTCTGTCAGTCATGTCATCCCAGCAGACAGATACTGGACCCCCTTAGAATGACATCAGAAACTTAGCCAGTTCTTGAAATCAATCATTTTCTGCTTGTACTGTGGTGGTGGTAGGATGCTGCTCAGGGCTAGGGTCATACACACCTGGGCTACATAATCCGAGAGCTCCTCCATGTCTCTTTTCATGTAGTCTAAGGAGGTACGTCTTAGGTCATTCACATCCACATGTACAATGACAGAGTTATATTTGTCCCTGTTGTTGAGGGACCTGAGTGTGTGTGTAGCCAAATTGCATTGTATATTGTGTTTTGAGAAAAAACTTAATAGGGTATATAATCTTGAATTCATATTTCTGTTTAAATCCACCATTACATTTAATTTGTACACTGGATTATATCCCTCTCCTGACAATAGTAATTCAGTGAGCATGGCTAGGTTTGGTTGAACCAGTTTTACAACATCAGATATGGCAGTGTGCAGAGAACAAAGAAGCAGTGGTAGATGGCTGCCAAACAGAAAATCAGAATAGAACTGTATAACATAACACATATAAGAAAATGGCATGTAAGAACAAAATAAGATGTACGTGGTAAAAGCAACAATATAAAAAATATAGCCACGAACTCGAGTAGAAACCAAGGAAACCAAAGATAATCTTTAAGCATAAACACTTTATTTCTCCGCTTTTCATCAGATAAGACTTCTTCAGAAAACAAGGAATAACACTAACAAAACCACTCCCCTTTAAGTACCCTCATTCTTACAACAATTACACAATTAGTGCAATAACTTGAATCCATTGACAATAAAATTATATTTAAAAACATCTAAATCTAAGTAAATGGGCAGGATTCACGAAGCCTCCGTGTAAGAGTTACAATTCTTACACGGAGGCTGCAGTTAAACGGCGTGACGTCAGCATGCCATGCATATTCATGAGGGCATGCTGACTCACACCCAAGGCTAATACGGTCCGTGTAAGAAAGTAAGGGGCGTGTCCGCAGGGCGAGTCCTGCAAACAGACACGCCCCCAGAAGAGTAACAGTCCCGAAAGTAAACCCCCACGAGAGAGTCCGTGTAAATGTCAACAAACACAACACAACACATGCTCCCACAGACTATAAACAAAAAATGTAAAAATGAACATGTTATATATTTTTTATAAGTTTTAAAGATGTTTGCCCGTAATTGCGCTCGTTTGCGTGGGCGTGCCCGTCACTTAGCCACAGTTAGCAGTCAGTGGAAAAGCATATAAGATCTAAATATGCAAAGTAAGCCAAGAAGCAATAGTGTAGCAGTAGAGACGTCAGCAGAAGAAGAGGCAGTCATGGTTCGAGCCCCCACAACATCAATTTTTATTTTTAGTGAAATAAGCACGAAACAATTCCCTGACATATATGTACATATATAAAATTATATTTTATGTAAAATGTAATGAAATGGGACATGTATTTTGAAGAAATGTGAGATAATAAAAAAAAAAAATGTCAGAAGTGCCTATAGCTGAGCTACACTCTAACAAGCTGAGTATATCTGCTTGTAGGTGAGCAGTGGTTTAACAGGTGTAAAATGAGTGCCCGGGGTTGAGCAGTATTGTAACATGCTGAAACTGTGTGCCCATAGCTGAGCTGAGCGTAATATGCATGCTGACAGCCAAATGATGCATAAACCAGCGTAACCCATTTGCGCGGAGCTGCGCACCGCGCCAACAAGCTAACCAGCGGGCAACATTGAGCAAGCTGTATCAAAACTGCCTTTACACAGACACACCTCCTAGCCTGTGTAGACAGTCATAAAATAAAAAAAGCAATGGCCAGGCTTGAACTCAGGATACCATGCACCATAGTCAAAGTACTGAACCACTAAGCCATGACAATTGCTCTTAGAAATGCAGTATTAGCATATATATAGGAATGAATGGAAAGAGAAGCATGACAAAGCAGGTATTGTGAAGCTGATACATTTCCAAAATGGCCAATCACAGATAAGTGCAGGAAAAATGGCATATATAAGCCCCATAGGCGGGAATACACAGCATAACTAATTGTGGAATCGATTTGCAGTCAGGATGGCAGGTGTAGGAGAGGGTAGTTGCTTCTGAGTACAGAGGTGGGGCGTTGAGGAGTCCAAATATATGATTTGGCTCCTTGTCCATGATCATGAGGCCCAACTCATGCAGGGCCAGGTCCTGTGGGGAGCATACAAGGCTGAGGTGTGGGACCGGTTGGCACATGATCTCACCAGTGCCACAGGAATACCAAGGACTGGTGAACAGGTCCATCACCACCATGCAGACCTGAAGAGATGGAAGCAGGACAAACTGAACCGTTGGATCCAGGAGGCCCGGCAAATGCCCAACGCCCCACTACTGAGTAAGTTACATGTAATTATTTATGTAAGAAATTAACCTAGCTTATATTATGGAGATGTGTATTCCAATATTACTTCATTTATATTACAGCTAAAGGTGTCCATTCCATGAACCGTCAAGCCTATGCCGATAGGGTTGTGCGGTTGCGCCACCAGGCAGGTTAGTAATTCTCTCCCTGTAACTGTTAAAAAATATAAGTATGACAGCTTGCAAAAGAGTGCAGTGTAGTCACTTATTAATAAAAAGTTCAAGTAACAGTGTAAGAGAGATTCTGCTAGTACTGTGTGATTACATAAGTGTGATGCAGCCTGTAATCCAAAAATAAAAATGAAACAAGTCTGAAATAAAGATGTTACACCTGTAATGTAATAGTACATAACCTGCAGCAGGCTGTAAATTACAGCTACACAAGCTGAATACAACACATGTGTGAAATATATCCCCGTTTAAATTCTGAAACATGACACAAGTCAGACTGTTGGAAAGGATTGTTATAACTAAGTAAAACATGTCAATAAAGCCTAGAATTAAGTACCATCCTGAATTGTAAAAATAAAACAAGTGAGAGTGTGAGAAAGAGGTATGAATCGACCAAAAAAGTTGTAATAACTCCTGAATAAAGTATACTGCAGTCAGTACAGAATGAAATGAATGTGACAGGCACAACCAAAGAGTGAAATGTGTGCAATAAAGTACTGAAGCTGGAATGTCTGTCCCACAATTTGGATATGTTGCTGTACCTTTGCAATATGCAGAAAGTATGGTTGTATGAAATACCAAACATCCACAGTTGTCTAGAGCCATATAAATCAAATGTAGCAGGATGCTGTAGCTGAACAGAGCCAGATATGAATGTGTATGAATAAAACTGCAATGTATATTAATGTAGCAGTAACATTCCCATCACCAACATGCCTAAGTTTACACATAGGAAACTGTAGTCAGACCTGTAGGGTGTATATATCTGCAGCTAGTAGAAATGTACAGCATATGTATAGGTATTTGAAGTTGTTAATGAAATATTTCTTCACCCTACCCTACAACCACAAATAATCCATTCCACATGAAATGGGTATGTGTATTCACAATTAATTCCCCTGGACATTTGTCCTGTTGGTTCATACATATTTGCATGTATGTTGATGCATGTGCCCTGTTCATACATCCAAACCTGATGGCCTGTTGCCATCAATCAACCCTGCATGCTGTTGGATTGTGTACTGTTGTTCAAATTATGCATGTGTTATGCTTGCTGTTCAATGTCTTGAATTTATAGGTGCTTGGTTAATGGGAATACTAATGCATGCTGTTACAACTATTTGTGAATGGTATTGTTTGTTACTAACCCAAACTGTCATAAAATAATGCAAAACATAGGACGACAGGGAAGGCGGGTTCCAGCGGACCCACCTCTCTCACCTCAGCTGGCGAGTGCACCTGGCACTAGTGCCCAGGCCGGGACCCTGTGCCATCTTCGGGTGGAAGCGCTGCAGGGGATGCGGCTCGTCCCCCCTCTGCAAGCGTGGCCGGAGGAGACCATACACTCACACTCCATAGTTTCTGGACTGTGGTGCATAGGGAGATCAGGCATTCTGTGCTTGAGCCCCTACACCAGCTTGAGGCATGGGTGGCACAACTCACGGGTGTGCCTGCTGCCCGTCCTACACAGCCCCCAGCACAGCCCTGTCCTGGGCAGTGAAGACACAGTGGCAACAGCCCATGGGTGGGGATCTCAGTTCCACCATTGCCATCTGTGGGCTCGAGATATCCAAACATCCGTCCCCGTCAATTGTGTTTCCCCCCCCACATGTGTCATACACCACCCCTGTATGCATCTTGTTTGTCTTGTCTGTTAAACTCCCCTACCTACCGCCCCAACTATACCTACATCCTGTACCTGACATTCCACTCTCACTTGAAAAAAAAAAAAAAAAGGCACTCTGTTCCCGCAAAAAAATTACACCCCATACATAGCTGCCCATTTCGCAGACATGTCTGCTGGACATGTAAACTGGCAATTACAATTGGCTGTACAACAAATATTGTTGTCCTCACCCCTTCTCTCAGGGGTGGAAGGTTTCAAATTTCACACCAAATTACACACATATGCACAGTTGTTGCTGATAAAGAAATGGGCAGCTATGGGCCTTTCCTACATCCTTCCTGCAAATCCCGAGCTTGTTTTCCTACTGACCTACCCTCTTTGTGCCCCCTTTTTCACCACTTTCCTATCTCCCCATTTTCTTTTCTTTCAAAGAAATTAGCGCGAGTGTGCATGAGAGTAAGCACTTTTAAGCAGTTGTAAGCGGGTGTGCGCTTGTGTGCGCTTAGCTAAGCGCGTGTGTGCGAAGCTAAGCGACAGTGCGCATGTGTGAGCTCCACGCAAACCAGCACTAACCCGCTTACAAGTGCTTAAAAGTGCCTTAGTCACTCTGAATGACAAGGCCTGTAGTCTGCTCAGCAGCAAAATAAAATTCCTCTGTCAGTCTCAAACCCAGGACCTTGGAAACACTACTCGGCATGACTAAGCCATGACTGGTATACAAGAACATTGTGCTGAAAGAAATATGTCATGAAATAGTAGGAATGAATGTAAAGGGAATATAGGAAGTCTAGTATACAAAGCATGTCATGTATATTTACTGTCAAATCTAGTGGATTTGTAAAATATTACTGTGTGAAGAGAAACAGCCATGCTAGTTGGTAGCTAGTAGGTAATAATGTCACAGTAGCACCTTGCAAGACACATACATACTCAGAGCAGGATAAACACTGCCATAGTCTAATAGTTAAGAGCCCAGACATAGCAACTGTGACTGAGTTACAGGGATGTCCCTGATTTGAAAACAAATGTTAACTGTGCCCCACTGACTCCCTGTGAAATGTACTAACAGTAGACAGAAAGGTGTTACAACACATGCAATGGTAACTATGAATTACTGAAAGTATGCACCACTTGCACGTCACACATGGTGTAGTAATACATATGCTCAGAATAACCCACAGTCACAACTGCAGAATATCAGAAAATTTCATGGGTGTATCCCACTGATAAGTACCATTCCATGAGGCTGATAAAAGATGCACCTGAGAGTATCTGAAGCCTGCTCAGCAGCATAATCAAATACCCTTCTAGGTGTCAAGGCCCACACCTTGGCCAGACCACACTGCATGCAGTACCACCCTACCACAACAAACACATAGGGAATTGCTGCTCAAACAGATATAGCAAGCATTACAAGCTGTGAATGTAAATGGTAAATAGGAAAGCCATAGCAACACATTACAGTAAAGACACCTAGCAGGCATACAAGGAGTGAATGTAAAGGGCAAATATTGAAGCCATAGCAACAAATTGCAAGAGCCACTGCTATATACCAGTTACATCACAAGTCCCACAGGAAAGCATACACACCCATATACACAGTATTACTAGTCTTAGGTGTCAGTTTACATACACACTGAGAAGAGGAAACTGGAGGAAGGAATACTCAGGGAGAGAGAGAGAGAGAGAGAGAGAGAGTATGTATATCGATTTATGTATGTATATATATATATATATATATATATATATATATATATATATATATATATAATATGCATATATGTATACATAGATAGAGAGGGATGTAGAAATACATAGACATATATAGATAGATAGAATATGTACATACATATATATGTAATACACACATACATATATAGATATATGTAGATACATATACAGACAGATCTGACTGTCTATAGATATGTCTGTATATGACTATCTCTCTCTCTCTCTGTCCCCCCCTCTCTCTCTCTCTGTCTCTCTCTCTCCCCCTCTCTCTCCATATCTATATCTATATCTATCTATATATCTATATCTATATATATATATATATATATATATATATATATATATACACACATACATATATATATATTTATATATATATATATATATATATATATATATATATATATATATATATACTGAGTGAGGCACATGTGTGCAGATGTATTGCAACAGGTGCCTGGAGACAAAGGCATGGAGTAAACACCAGTGTGGATACTGGAGTACCATACCCCATTCCAAAACACTTACACCGGTAACCACCACATATGTGCTTGCCTGCCCACCACTGCATGTGTTAGGGGGGAACAGGGGCATTAAGTGTACAATAGGCTCCCCATTGATATTCACAGTAGCACACTAGTCCTGTAATACCTGTACATGGTATGTGTCAGCAGACATAGTGTGTCAGCTATGGACATGTAGGTCACTGTACCCCTCTACACCCCACAATGTCCTACACGGTATGTACCTCCCATGACAGCTACAGATATGGAGAAGGACACAGTCATACGTAAGAAACTGTGACAATGCACTCAAACACATTACCTATGCAGAGTGACAGACAAGACCACAGAGCGCACCCATACTACCTACATAGAGGTTACCACTGCTGGATATACATAGTTATGTCACACCCATGACAGTTGTCCAACAACCATGGTAATACCTTACAACATCCACAACCCAAATGACCTATGTCTGTCGTCCTTGTCACCACAGTAAAGAGCACATGGTGGAGGTACAGGTTCCTACCCACAGATAAGACATACCCTGGAGTAAACTACACAGCATTAAGAAGCAAGGCTCCCCATGAGTAGATGTCAGACATACCCCTGCTGAATGTTGTGCAGATAGGTAATATGCCATATGAGTCACCCTGTGTAACTGTTTGACAGGAGCAGGTACGATCACATCACATGTGTCACAAGGGGCAGGGTAGCATAACAGTATGCTGCTGTAGGCCCAGGGCCAATAGCATACTACCTACCTAAGACACAATGCACACCCACGAACCCGTTGCAAACCAACTATGTGAGGTGGAATGAGTGTGCCAGTGACTGGGTGCATGTTATGTAATGGTGTGATTGCTCACCATGACTGTCTGTCTGTCATGGTAGTGTGTGTCCATGGTGTGAGGCCAGAGACTAATGTGTGAGGTATTGCGATCCAAACATACTACATTGCCATATGTTGTGCTGTGTTACCCTGTATGTGACTGCGGTGTAGGTAGGGTTATGGCAAGTAAGAGTAGTGTGCATTACCAGTGAAATATGTAACGTGCATTGCATGCAGTGCATGGGTTGATAATGTTCCCCATACAGTACCTTGATACAAACCCCCAGTGTGAGGTTGTGCATTGGACCTGAACCAGTGTGCTGACTGCTGGAGTATACTAGTCTGTCGTATGGAGTGTGCCAGGTACTGTTGCACAGTTGTCGGCTGAGCACTCATATTTGGTCATTTACATGTGTATCCCCCAATAGACAGACAGATGCTATATATGGGAGTTAAGTTATATCACTACAGTCGAGTATTATGTGTATTATGTGTGCCATATTTTGCTGACATATATTGCTGACATATTTTTCTTTTCCTTTTCAGGGCTATGGTTCACCAGTGAAACCCTACCTCCTCCACTGCGGAGGATGAGGAGATACACCAGAGCCTGGTGCGGGATTTCACAATACTCTTTTCCCACACCAGCCAGAACTAGCAGGAGAGGGCTGCACTGTGGCAAGACCTGGTCCATCGGGTAAATGACATAGGCACGCATAACCGGACATATGAGCAGGTACACCATCACTGCAGTGATTTAATTAGAAATGTCCATCAGTGTGCATCGGATATCCACAGGCAACAGCTTGCCACAGGTGGTGGGGTGGCTATACATTCCCCCCTCACCAGACTGAAGGGACTACTCCTAAGTGTTGTGGCTCCAGCCCAACAGCAACAACAGCAGCAGCATACATGCATAATGATGGAGGCTGGAGCCACCCAGCAGCAGGACTCGGAGCGTGCAGATAACATGCCATATGTATAGTTGACTGTTCTGTACACTGGTAGTTTATGCATGTGTGAGGTGTGTCCTCAGTTTGTAGCTCTTATCTTGGTAATTATTGTGCAAGAGTGATATTCTCAATATCAGCAGTAGACCTGTGGAAGCCAACTGTTGTACTACTGAACTGTATCATACTCACAGTATCAATGGCACAGTTGTGCCCACTGACAATAAATGTCTCATTTCTGCAGGTCCCTCTGGTGTAACAGCAAGGCAGCCTATCCATGCTGGTGTGTACTAACAATACCTTCAATACTCTTGATACTAATAGTAATAATAGGCTGAAGCAGTAGTGCTATGTGTTTGATTGCAGGTGTGTTTGTGTCTGTGTGTTGATATCTCATATACTGAGGAGTGTGCATGTGTGCATGTGTGCATGTGTGCATGTGTGCCTGTGTGCATGTGCGCCTGAACGCATGTGTGCATGTGTGCATGTGTGCATGTGCACCTGTGTACATGTGTGCATGTGTGCATGTGTGCATGTGTGCATGTGCACCTGTGTGCATGTGTGCATGTGTGCATGTGCACCTGTGTGCATGTGTGCATGTGTGCATGTGCACCTGTGTGCATGTGTGCATGTGTGCCTGTGTGTATCAGTGGTGACATTGTGTACACATTGTAAACTGTGTTTCCTGTCTTACTCCCACAGGTTCTGGTGCTTCTCTGGTGTTGTGCAGCAGGGAACCTGAATCAGCTGCCATGGATAGTGATAATGATGATACCTGTGTAATGGCACAGGGAGGTGTGCCAGGGTCCGTCATTGGTCAGCCAATTGACAGTACACAGCTGTCGACCCCATCAATGCGCACAGTCATCCTGCCAATACATCCTTTGTCACCAATGTCCCTAGGTGATGGACAGGATACAGTGGGCATTGACCAGGGTAATGTGGTATCATTGGCACATGCATCCCCACACAGCAGCCATGGCCAGGGTCCTGACATGGTACCACACAGGCAGATGTCCAGGGGTTCTCGTGGGAGCATCCGTGGGTGTACTGCCCCTGTCAGACATGCCCACAGAGGTCTTTCAACCTCAGCTATGTTTTGGGCTGTAATGCAGGCACAGTCACGTATGGAATGGTACACCAGACAGGGTCTGAGGGAGCTGAGAGCATGTCGCACAGCTATGAATGACAGTATGCGTGATGTTGCGGCTGCCATCCGTAATTTCACCGAGGTCATTGACAGATGTTGGGGGGACACATTAGATCTGTTCCACCTCTACATGTCCATGAGCCAGGGCAATGGTGGACGGTTGAGGCGTCGATGTGGGTGTATGCCAGCAACAGCAGCAGCTGGCAGTCATCGCGGACGACAACAGGCCCGCGGCCGCTCCCATAGTGCCAGCAGCAGCCCCAGCAATGCTGGGTCTGTGCTGTCATCAGACCGCCCCAGGAGACCATGTGCACGTGGCTCTGGACAGTCCCAACAGGGACCTGTCTCTAGTCACCAACCACCTGCTTCTGATGACAGTACCCAGTCTGGCTTAGTACCTGATATGGTCCGTAGCACCCCTGCCAGGCACAGGTACCATGTCCATGGCCAGAGACAGTGATCTGTATGACCTGGCAGTTACAGTCTGTGGCTGTCCACAAACACCTGTATATGGCAGCCATGAGGTGGAACTGTGTGCATGCATACACACATGCGAATTGATAACACCTAGGGCTACCGCATACACGCACACACTGCATCAACATTGCCCCATCTTGTACTGCTGTCCCTCACCAACACACACACACATACATGTCAGTTGGTTGTATCAGTGGCAGACTCAGGCATACCAAGTACACACCCTGTGCATATGATGAAACTGTGCCCCCTCCTGCAATCTGTAACATCGGTGCAGGAAAAGCTTAACATGGTGCTGATGCACAGGGTGACTACATAGAAGTGTAGTAATAGTATCATGTTGTCAACAGTACAGTGTAATGATATAATTGTTGGTATATCCCAGCATGCTTGATGCAGTAACAGTATGATTGTCATTGTATTGTTTTGTACACCCATAGTAATTACCATAGTGTAATGTCTGCATGTCTTTGCATACTGGTGGTGAGGCTGTCAACAGAAGGCCACCTACATAGGTAGCACAGGGGATAAGAAAATGTAAGTATTGATACTCAATGATGGACATGTAAACTGCAAGTTGCATGCTGTCCACACTTGACTCTGCAATGAGGATGTTTGAGGATGTTGATATCTGTGCAGTAATACACAACAGGTTCAAGACTCACAAGAGCACCCTAGCACTACAAGGTCACACCTCATACCATGCTTGACAACCCCAAAACACAGAACTAACTATGACAGGAGGGAGAGTCTCCATACATGTCAAGGATACTGTGGTGCCAGGACAGGTAGCAGACATCCGACTAAGTTTGGAACTGCTGAGTGAGGGCTCAGTGTCTGTTATTCGAAATGTGTATTAGTTCAGGTAGGAGCACTTGGGTTTCAGGCCAGTTATTCTACATTACGAAGGTACATGGTCTGTACACTTGTGGGAGGTGAGGCTGGACCCTGCCCGTCTGACATGTGAATTTCTGGGTACAGGCTTATAGTGCCTGCATATTTGCACTGTTACCTACTGGAAGTGGTACACCTTGTTTGTTGTAGCATAGACTAGATGCAGGCCTGCTGACTGTAGCTTTGTTTGTATGCATGTTTGCTTGTTATTTCCCTGAAACACTGATTCCCCCTGCAATGCAGATTTACAGTGCCTCTGTGGATCCCTAGTGACATATGTATTGCTTACTGTACTGATGTCCATGTCTCACTTGACAGAACATCACTGTATGTCCTGTTTGCATGTAAGTTGCCTGTAACACATTGCATATGACTTACCTGGCATTTGCTCATGAAAGCATTTATATATGCCAGCACTAACAAATCAGAAGCACTACACCCTCACATACTCACCTTGAGTACCTTGTTCCCCATTGGCCCCATGTGTTGCTAATTATTATGGAATTCACAATACTATAGTAGCATGTGCAAAGGTCACTTGTCAATCTCCTCTCTGGTCCAGTTGGTGAATCTGTGAGTCATGTGGCAATGTTACAGCTGCCTCATGTACACAGACAACCCTCTCCCCTTCCCATAAACTTACATCACATGTGAGAGATGCAACCACATAGCCAAACTGGGGGCTAAGCTCTCTTAACTCAGTACTGGCATAACCTGTCAGGTGGAGTGGGATACTACAGTGAATACAATACCAGTCTCACATAGACCTACCACGACAGCAATCCAAACACATAAACACACAGGAACATTCTTGGAGTCTCAAAATAGCATCCTGCCTGAGCAGCAGACACCTGCGAAGCAGACACACAAGCAAACGTTACGCCAGAACAGAGCACATGCAACACATAGCTCACAAAGCCTGTGTACCGAACAGTCACAGCCCGTACGGCTAAACAACACACCTGCTACAGTTGTAATAGGTACCTCTGTCATCAGGTACACTGTGGTCCCGCTCACCAGGCTGAACAAGGAGAAGGTCACGGTGAGATGCCCGTCAGGCCCTATGATCCACCACATAACACAAGCATACAGGTCACTCCAAGGCATGTACAAATATGACTCAGTCATTGTCCATGCCAGTGTGAATGACCTGTGACGTACCTCCCTGAACTACATGATAGGGGACATAGAGGGGCTCTCTGAGCATGTGGCACAGGCTGGTATGACCCTGACCTTGAGTAGCATCTTACCCTCACCAAGAATGCTGCCACATTATGTAGACAGGATGATCAATTTCTACAATTGGCTTATGTTTCGGTGACATTCAAAGGGGATCCAATGCCTGTCAGCGTGCGATTACATGCTAGACAAGCCACGATGCTTTGCTAGGGACAGCTTGCACCTGTCACCCATGGGCCGTTGTATATTGGCAAAGGCTTTTGCTACACACATAGTGCCTTTTTATGCAAGGCTCAAATTACATAGCCACCTACACAGGTATCACACGGGATAGGACACTAATAGTAATGCTACTCAACGCCAGCAGTGTAAACCTCAAGATGCATGCACTGGAAACTGTCCTTAGCATGGAGAACAGCAATATCTGTGCAGTAATAGAATCCTGGTATAAGGCTCCCAGGTGCACCCCATCACTGCCAGGTCATACCTCATACCATGCTTGTCGTCCCCTAAACATGCACTAAACCAGAACAGGGGGGAAGTATCCAAAGGCACCACAGATACACACACCTCTAGGTTGGTGGCACAGTACAAAGCATCAGAGCCTATCCATGTGCAACTAACAGTGGGTTAGACTGCCTTCAGGTTCATTGCCTGGCACACACCACCCTCCCATACCCAGGAAACCCACTTGGCCTTCCTGACAACACTGGGAATATGACGGTCTCTACAAACACCATTATATGAGTGGACTGCAACTACCCAAACATAGAGTGTGAGCATTACTCTAGCTCCAAGACCCTAGCTGAAAGGTTCCTAGCATTTATTCACTGAATTGCTATGGAACAACTTGTTACCACTCCCACAAGAGGTGAAAACATGCGGCACCTGTTCATCAACAACATGTGGACTATATGCTCCAGACCAGACGTGTATCCCTCGCTGGTAGGATGACACCATATACAACTCACACTGTATATTCACATACCACATGCAGCCCCTGCACAGAACACCACAGTCATAAAGTTGTCGAATGCAAATTCCATGTATTCACATGAGGCAGGCTTCAGACATGGGAACTATTGAAGGTCACAGGTACATATGTGTATGTGGCACACACATACATCATGTGTGCATTGACATTACTGATATAATCTATGTCATGCAATATTGGGAACAACACCCCACACACATGGACAAACTGTGTGACAAAAACACACATGGCGTTTATAGGATACAAACCCCTACTTAACTGTGTTATGACACTTGGGAGAGACAGTAGCAGAGTGCGCTATTTGCATTACTGGGAGGCTTGCTTTCTCCTGCTGTACATATAGGGTGCTGACATCATCAGTGTTTAGACAGTGGCATATGCAGCATGTGGTATGTTGTACTAGTTGCCAAAAGGGACATTGCTTTTACACATAGAATTGCACACAACCCCCCCCCCCCCACATTCACACACACACACACACTTGCAGGATTCAAACCCATACCTACCTATGTTATGACACTTGTGAGAGACGCAATAGCAGAGCATGCTATTTGCATTACTGGGAGGCTTGCTTTCTCCTGCTGTACTTATAGGGTGCTGACATCATCAGTGTTCAGACAGTGGAATATGCAGCATGTGGTGTGTTGTACTAGTTGCCAAAAGGGACATTTCTCTTACACATAGAATTGTACACACCCGACTCCCCCCCCCCTACATTCACACATACACTGAGCACTTGCAGGATTCAAATCCCTATCTATGTTATGATACTTGTGAGAGATGCAGTAGCAGAGCATGCTATTTACATTACTGGGAAGCTTGCTTTCTCCTGCTATACTTATAGGGTGCTGATATCATCAGTGTTTAGACAGTGGAATATGCAGCATGTGGTGTGTTGTACTAGTTGCCAAAAGGGGCATTTCTCTTGCACATAGAATTGCACACCCCCTACATCCCCCCCCACATACACACATTGAGCACTTGCAGAATTCAAACCTCTACTTAACTATGTTATGACACTTGCAAGAGACACAGTAACAGAGTGCGCTATTTGCATTATTGAGAGGTTTGCTTTCTCCAGCAGTACTTATAGGGTGCTGATATCATCAGTGTTTAGACAGTGGAATATGCAGCATGTGGTGTGTTGTACTAGTTGCCAAAAGGGGCATTTCTGTTACACATAGAAGTGCACACACCCTACTCCACTCCCACATTCACACACACTGAGCATTTGCAGGATTCAAACCCCTATCTAATTATGTTATGACACTTGCGGGAGATGCATTAGCTGAGCGCGCTATTCAAATTACTGGGTATCATTTGTGCTCCTAACATATGTATAGTGTGCTGACATCATTATTTATGAAGAGGTATGTACATCTGTTACTATCCATCAGTAAGGGGGAGAGCATATATATGCATTAACTTTGCAGAGGCACAGTGGCCTACTGTACTGTGGAGGCAGACGCCAAATACACTGTGGATAGCCTTCTGTATTCCCTAGGGACAACAGCCTAGTATTGAACTCTACGGCCATATATTTACCTGTCAGATGCAAGTATCTGTTGCTCATAAACTGTTTGTGGGTCTTTATTGCCATAGCTTTCCCTATCTCTATGAACAACTTGTGTACTGTGGCAGATGTTTGCATATGAGTGGGATCCACTACTTTACTTATGTCTCTGTTGTAATTTCACTGTGTGCACTGGGCAGATTTCTGTATTGTGGGAGGTTCCTGTATTAACACATACAAATGCCAGATATGTGTGTGCAACTGCTGAACTGTGACATGGCCTAAGTGTGTGAGCATGTCCAGTTCACAGTTTATATGGCTTCTTGACTGACACGTCTCATTTATCTAAGTGTGCGAGCATGCCCAGTGTGAACTTTCCATATGTTGAGATCTGTGGTCCACTACATTTGTGTTTGTGTGCGGACTTCATCAATATTTCACATGTACAGTTGAGTGTTGGACGTCAGGTTGTGTTCTTACCGCCCAACTGCTTTGTGTCTGAACCTAACAGGCATTATGCTGTGCCTGCAGGGTTGCCATGGGATAGTTTGCATACAGTTGTCAACATCCTTTCATACTGACCAAACAGTGTATTGTCGTATAGTGTACTAGTTCAGTACTTTCACTGTGGTGGACAGTATCATCGGTTTCAGTCCTATCACTGCTTGTAATATTTATAGTGAGCACACCAGACTGGTTGAGGGCCAGTTGTGCAGATATGACCTTGTTGCTTTTTGTTCAGATATGGACAACATAGAATGAGATTGTCCGACATTGTTAATGTATTCCACAACTTGTGTGGACAGTGACAAACAATGGCCATGTGCCCTAGGCCATTTGTAATGCTAGTCAGAGAGTGTTTGTCCTTCAGCACACATATTTACTGGTGTTTGCCATGACATATTTCAAGGTTAGTGTGCTGTGCCTCTGTCTACCCGCGACATACAGGTGATATCCATGGTACACCTACCATCTCCCATCCAGTCATCATGATTCCTCTGGATGACAGTCAATGAGGGACTCTCTGGATAACCTGTACTGGGAGTTTAGTCATGAGTGGAGTGAGCTTCTGGGTTATGGACCAATCGGTACAGCATGTCCTGTTTATGTCTGTGCTGGGGTTCAGGCCTGTCATGTGCATAGGTCACCAGCATTCAGATTTTACATGGTGCCAAATGTCCATTGATTCCAGCTTGGTCATGGCTTTATACATCAGGCACAGATCACCTCTAGCCAGGCGGTATGGCACTGTGTGGAGCTGCAGTTTGTTTAATCAGGCAACACATGGCATCTGCTACAGCTTTGAGATCCTCCTGGTGGGGTATTTGTGGGGTCTTTCCAGTTGATGCAGGTGTCTGCTAAGGTACATCCCACAAGGGCCATTGTATGCAATTGTGAGGCTGCTGATGGATGACTGGAGAGGCACAATGACTTACCCTGACCTAGCTGTGCTTACCTTCATGATTAGGTGGGTATATGGTATGTTTCTGTAACCACTACAGACACATGGTTGTCACATGCAGGATATCTATCACCTTGTGTCCCCAGGTTTCATTGTTCCTGATGTACTTAATGGGTTAACACCTATGTGGTAATTTGTGGCCACGTACTGTGTTTTCACAGGGGATGACTATACACTATTCTGTATTTTGCTTGTTGACATGGCTGTGGCACCACTTGTCTGTTTCTATGTGTGCCTTTTGTAGGATGCTTGTGTCAGCTAGAGGGTCCGATATGGTGGGCAGTTTGTATTCATCTGCGAACCTGTTCAGACACAGTCCTTCCATGTTGGCCTGTACCTATGTGACATATATACCATACAAGAGAGGTCCCAGGATCATGCCTTGTGGGATGCCAGTTGTACCTGGTTTGTAGTCTGACATGGCTGCAGCATTTCTGACCAGGTCAGTTCTGTACTTGAGCTGGTTTGCAACCCATCTACTTGGATAGGGGTTTATAGTTAGGCTGGTGAGCTTATCTGTACTGAACAACTGGGGTATTGTATGGAAGGGTTTAGCAAGGTCCAGATAGGCTGTGTGAACCACATTCCCCTAATCAATGGACTTGGTGCATGTTTCACATGAGTTAGATATGTTTAAGGGGCAGGATCTGCCCTATGAAAGCCACACTGGGTAGGGTCCAATTTCTGTAGGTACCCAATCTCATTATTCCTGGGGTCCATGATCATCCTCTCCATTACTTTGCCGACCAAGATAGTCAGGGTTGAGTGGGTACATATCCTGTGGTAAGACTGAGAGTGAGCAGTACTGCTATTTGGTGTTCCATTCTTCTTACAGTTCTTGTTGGATACAACCCAGGACACCATCTGGTACCATTGATGCTGTGTGGTTTGCTTTGTAGATGCTGGCTGTTACCTCAGCATCTGCAATGTCAGGGGGCCAGCACTCTGCTGGGATATATATTTGGCAGTTTGGTGCTCGTGGGGAGTTTGCAAAGAATCTGTTAGGTTGGATGTTGGCAATGTGTGTGGGTTTGGTGTATTGTTTGTGGTATTTGAGTAATGCAGAGCATATCTGTGGATTATCACCATGGTTCCTACCATCAGTTAGGACAGCTGTGTGATTATCCTTTGTGTCCTGCACAATTTGTATCGTCATAGGTTCATAGGTTCATACTAGGCTATCTGCCCTGGCCATGTTTGAGCCTAGACAGACTGTGTGTGGCTTTCGACAACCCTTGCAATGTGCATATTATGCCCATTTAGGGTTTACTTTACTAGATGTGACACAGAGATGGCCCCCAGTGTACACCTGCTATCTCCCATGCACTTGACCGGATTTCTCTTGTTGAGTATGAGTGTGGAGCTCAGCCTATCATGGACTGGGATTCTGTTTCAGAGTGTAAGGAGCCGCTGGGTTATGAATCTGTCCCTCCAACACATCCTATTTATCTATGTGTTGAGGTTCAGATATCTCACTGTGGTGTCTCTGCTGGATTTGGAGTTTCTGCAGTGGAGCATGTCCATTCATTCTGGATTGGACATGGCCTTGTACATCAGGCATCCATCGCCTCTGACTTGGCAGTATGCATGTGAATTGGACTGTGGTTTCTTCAGCCAGGCATCAGATGACAAATGTTTGGACCCTTTATCCTCTTGGTGAGGTACGTTTGGGGTCTTTCTAACTGCTGCAGGTGTCAGGTAAGGTACATCCAAAATGGGGCATTGTTTTCAAGTATGGGCCTGATAAGAGAAGAGTATGGGGGCACAGTGACCTCTCTTGATCTACATGTGCATCCTTTCATGTTAAGGTGGGAAATATAGCAGGTCTTCCTGGCCACTTTGGCAATGTGAGTGTCACATGACGGGTTACTGTCCACTTGTGTCCCTAGGTCCCTGATTACTTCTTCTGTACATAATGGATTACCACCTATGTCATACTTTGTGTGTGCCTTGTTTGGTATGTGGTGAGACATTCATACTCTGCAGTGTCTTCAGGAAAGCTGACTGGGGTTCCTGGGTTTGGGAGGGTGGTCTGTACGAGGCTGCAAACTGGGACGCAGTTTGAGCCACTGTTACTTGCCCATGGATAGTCCATGCTGCTTCTTGCTGTGGTACCAACCTGGGGGTGTGGTTATCCTTGACAATTATTGATAGCCACACTCCTATTGTAGTTTGTTCCATGTTTTGGGGCTGTAAAGCATGGTATAAGGCATAACCTGGTAGTATTAGGGTGCTCTTCTGAGCCTTGACCCAGGTTTCTGTTACAGAACAGATATTACCATTTTCCATGCTGAGGTGGGTTTGGTCTGCATGCATCTTGCAGTTTAGACTTCTGGCATTGGGTAGCATTACGTCCAGGTTGTTATCCCTTGTGCTACCTATGGTGGTGGGTTTGTGTTTCCAGCCTTACCTATTCAAGGCACAGTGGGGGTGACAACAGCCTTTGCCAGTATCCACACAGCCAGGTGTGCTGGGTGCATGCCATCCCTAGCAGGTGGAGCATCATGTCTTGCTCGGCATGTCATCCCAGGCTGTCAGCCATTTGTTCCCCTTTGACTAACAGCAATACTTTGGCCAATTATTGTACTTGATCTTGTTGTTTTCATAGTGTGGCATCATGCTTGGTGAGGGTGAGATGTTAGGCAGGGTCATCATGTTTGCATATACTAGATGGTGGTACATTGCTTAACACATGGCAATCATGCCTCAGGTGGTGCTGCAGGGCTGCCTATGTCAGATGCACATACTGCACTCCCTGTATATGTTTGAAAGCAGGTTGTGTCATGCTAGGCGTCCCTTTTACTATATGAGTGAGTCAGAGAGGGGTATGATTCCCAGGGTTCCTACTGAGCCAGTGTATGTGCTATGCATTGCCTCTTTGCCAAGGCCAGGGCATACTGGGCATGCCTCCTTCTGCCTACTGGGGCAGGCTCAGGTTGTTCCTCCTCCAAGTCACGCTCTGCCTGTGATGGCCTTGGCAATGGTGGGGGGCTATTTGTCCCGGCCCTATGCTGGTCCTGCTGCAGCTGTTTTCACATTATCATATTATGCAGCATAGCACATACCATGACAATTTGGGTACTTGTAGTTGGTGAGTACTGCAAGACTCTACCAGATGTGTCCAGGCACTGGATCCATGACTTGAGCAGCCCAAACACACGCTCTATTACATTTCGTGTTTGTGCGTGTGCCTCATTATGGCATTCTTGTTCAGGTGTGTGTGCGTTTCTGATGGGTGTCATCAGCCATGGCTCCAGTGCATATCCAGCATCCCCCACTAAGTGACCATGTGGGATGTCCCCATTGGCAAATGTCTGGTACAGCTGCATCAGATGCCAGATATGGGAATCATGGTAGCTTCCAGGGCAGCCAGCACACACATTCATTATTATGCCCTGGCCATCACACACAACCTGGCAGTTGATGGAGGGGAAGCCCTTGCAGTTAATGTAGGCCCTACCCCGCTCACCAGCTGGTGCCTTGATGCATATATGCATGCAGTCTATTGCACCCACTACCTCAGGGTATTCTGCTATTTGCTGGAAGAGTCGCATATTGCTGGCCATTGCCTCATGGGAATTGGGGAAATATACATGATCTCCGACATGTGCCGACATGGCATCCAGGAACTGGTGCAGTACCCTGGATGCTGATGCCGGTGAGATCCCCATCATATCACCAGTTGGTCTCTGGAAGGTACCTGTTGCTAGTATTCTTAGGCCAACACATACCTTGGTTTCCACTGGGATGGGTTCCCCTCTGTTGGTTCTGTGTGTGAGGCGTGGCCTGCACAGCTCAACAATTTGCTGCAGGAGGTCTCTGTCCACTCTATAGCGCACCACTATCTCCAGCTCATGTAACCCCTGGTAGGTGACCCTGGGCCTGTACACTCTTCTCCGTCTCCTCACTGTGGGTTGTCTGGCAGCATTTGCATTGTCACCACCCTCAGCAAGTCTCCTATGTCTCCTTATAACAGCTATGGCAGCCCCTAGCATGTTTGGGATGAGTGCAGCTTTTTCAGTTTTCACTTCTAATAGCTTACTCCTGTCTTGCAGTGTCTCTTGAGAGAAACATACTGCAATGCTGTTTGCAGTGTTTTAAGTGCTGGGCTGGGTTAGTATTCTGCCTGTGTAATTGCCTGCTTCTAATTGTTTTCACCTGCTAGCTCTACCAGTATTCCCTGCTAGCTTCCTACTATTTCTTCTGCTTCCTTTTTCCTCTCTGTTTCCTCAGGGGGGAGCAGCGCGCATACCAGCGAAAACATGCTCACAGTGGCTACCACACGTGCACACATGCTTACACGGACTAGAATCTGCTTATTCGGGTTATAACGCATGCACACCAGCGCAAACAGGTTTACAGATCTTTAAACAGGCTCCTACATGCTTACTCTGCCTTACACGCACGCACTCTGTCTTACTCATGCCTCTCAGCATGCACACGCGCGCATGCACGCACAGCAAGAAACTTTGGTGCTAGCCACAGTGTACACTTTCCATTTCTTGACTTTCCCATGCTTATCTGTTGACACTCCTCTTTCTATGCTGTGTGGCTGACATCTTTCACATACCACTTTGCTCCAATGAGCTTGAGTTCTTTCTAACATTCCCCCCTGTGATGTCACCTATCTCCTACTCTGTTACTCCCCCTTATCTAACTCTTACACTACATGGAATGTGCTCATTTGCTATGTGACAGTGAGATTCACTATCCTACCACTCATTTACATAGGATTGCCTACTAATGCTTAGTTACGTGTCTTACACTCAGCTACCCCCCTCAGAAACCACTAAACGGTGGCCATGTTGTTTTCGGTCTGCTAGTCCCTGCATTGTAAATCCATGCATTGCATAAAACCCACATTTGTGGGTTTAAAACCTTTATTTTTATGTTTTATATAGCGCAGCCCGTTTGCTTGGGGCTGCGCTGCGTTTAAACATCGCCGATCGCGGAAATTTTTTTAAATTTTTTTTCATGTTTGCATCAGGTTACCATGCCAATGGCCACATATTTGGCCATTGGCATGCTGCCTGACACATATGCAAACTTTATTTGGAGCTGACATGGCTCCATTGTGTTATTTGCAGAAACGTACTCCGTTGTCAACTGAGTACATTTCTACACCTAACACAACTCTTACACAGGCTGGTTTCAGCTTTGTGGATCGCTAATCTACCTCATTTGCATGCCTTTTGGCTGCAAGTGAGGTAATTAGCATATCCATGCCCTGCCCATGTAAGAGACATTTTAGCTGGTCTCTTACACGGTATTTCGGGCTGTTCCTGGATCGCTATTCCTGCATGGAGTCTTACACGACTCTTAGACTCCGTGCAAGCCATCGTGAATCCTGCCCAATGTTTATGGTTTTAAATTTCATTTTTATTGTCAATGGATTCAAGTTATTGCACTAATTGTGTAATTCTTTGTTTTCTGAAAAAGTCTTATCTGATGAAAAGCAGAGAAATAAAGTGTTTACACTTAAAGATTGTCCTTGGTTTCCTTGGTTTCTATCCAGTTCGTGGTTATATTTTTTTATTTTGTTGTTTTTACCATGTACATCATTTTTTGTTCTGGTTTGGAGTTTTGATGGCAACTGGAGTGGACAATACCTTGTTGGAACTGAGTATTCATGCCGTTCCTGAAATGCAGGAAGAGAATATCAAAAGCATTAACAGTTTGGAGTCTGCTCTAAGTGAGTTGCAAAAATCCTTGAACTCACCGATGGGACAAGTCGCGAGTCTAAAAGGGAAAACAACAAATATGGTTGAAGTTCCTAGCAGAAGTATAAGAGAGGCAGAAAAGGTGAATGACTCTCTTAATACAACTTTAGTTAATGGTTCCCACTTGTTCAAGGATGTTGCATCTGTTTTTTCTCATCAGCGGAACCCGTTTGAGGAAAGTAAAGTTTGGGTTGCAGCTGCAATCGAGAAGGAAGAGTTAAAAGCCAATTTGGTTAAATTAGAAAAGTTATTAAGAAAATATCGCGCATTGAAATTTTTAAACCTTTATTTTGAACAATGTATAAATTTCCACATAGTACCTAAGGGGCTTATGTTTTTTAAGTTCCCTAATGGCATTACAAAAGGGCATCCTTTATATGCAGAACTGGTAGATTTTTTCAACAAGACTGGTGTAGATTTCCTGCGAATTTTAATCAAGCATAATGAGTAAATTATGGGGGAACTGAAAACTGTCATCCTTAGTAAGGATGATGACGTGTTAATCAAATTATGGGCAATCAAAGAGATGAATACTGAATATGAAGCTATTTTCAGTTCCCTGGAGCAATTTGAAAGAACAGTTTTAACCCGTAAACAAAAGAAAATACTTAGGGACAGGGAAGCTTATGAATCAGGGAAAGCTTTCCCTTTAAGAGGCTTTCCTGTCAATATTAACTGTCAAGAAAAAAAAATCTTCCTGTTAAATCAACACCTGTCAATTACTCAAGTGGGGGAGTGGCTTCTTCCTCTAAGTTAGGAGGAAGTAGTAATGTGAACTCATGACCAGAGAAGGAAGCTGGTTCTATCAACTTTTCTGCAAGAACAGTGAGTTCCATTGATGATGGTGAGTTTATGGACACCATGGAAGAAATGCCTTTTTATCCAGCTAATGAAAATCCATCTGAGCATCTTCCTTTAGTATCAAAAAACTTGCGGTCTTTAGTCGACGGAGAGCAGACACAATGGAACCGAACGAGAAGCAGGAATATGAGAAAAAAGGACTAATATTTGATTCTAATGTGAGTGAATATTGTAAAATATTTAATTTGTCTAGTTTTACCTTTAATGACGTTCAGTTAAAGGTTTTGCAACTTGGTTTAAATTTTGTACCTTCCCAAAGAGGCAATACTGTGAATACTATATTAGACTTGAAGTGTTTTACAAGGAAATTAAATTTGAATTTTTTATGTGGTGATATAAAACTAGATGATTCATGTTTTGTTAAACCATCTTGTTATAACCCAGGATTACATAGTACAGTAAAAGCCTTTGAAAAAGTTGTGAAAATGATATTAGAAATCTATTGAGTCAAAAAACACTTGATGAACATCGTTTTTACAATTTGAATGTTTCTGAGAGGAAAGCCTTGAACGATATTAAAAATATGCATGGGCTAAGAGCCATGAAAGCTGATAAGGGGGGGGGACTAGTATTGATGAATCAAGATGATTATATTGTCGCTATGGAAACCATTTTGTGTAATGATGATGAATATAAACAGGTCACCTTGACTGACATCAATACAGGTTATAATTTTATTAAAATGTTCTTAAATGAACTTTTAATGAATGGTTTGTTAGAATATAAAGTGTATGATTTTATGAATATAGAACATCCTAAAATAGGAGTTCTATTTGGAATACCCAAAATACACAAAAATGTTCAAATCCCCTCTTTCGACCCATAGTTTCTGCCCCTAATTCAACAACTGAAGGTATGTCATTGTTTTTGAATTCCATTTTAAATCCATTAGTACAAGACCTGTCTTCTTACTTAGAAGACTCTTGAGATTTTTTTATCTCAGATTGCATTATTTCATAAAAGTTTGTTTATAATAATTTTGTTTATGCCAATAGTGAAGAGCTGATTATGGTTACAGTTGATGTTATTTCTCTGTTTAGTTGTATCCCTTAGAACAAGGGAATTGAGTTTATTAGATCATATTTGGGAAAGTTTACTACTTAGTCTAACACTGATGTAAATTTATACTGTTTCTTAGAATACAATTATTTTTTATTCAATGGGAAATATTATCAACAATTACAGGGTGTGGCTAAGGGGTCCGCAGTGGCTCCAGCCTTTGCCAGTTTGGTGTTAGGATGGTGGGAGAGAAAACATTTGCCTACAACTATACATTTTGATAGAGCAATTTTTTATAAGAGGTTTGCTGATGATCTATTTTTTATATTCAAAAGCACAATAGATGAATGTAATTCTTTTATACAAAGTTTTAATGTTTTGACAGATTTTTTGAAGTTTACATTAGGAGACCTTGGGCCTACTATTAATTTTTTAGACATTACATTACAATGGGATTTAATGAATTCCTATTTTCATAGTCATGTTTTTAGGAAGAACACTTTTTCCAATCAATATTTACACTTTAGTAATAATCACCCTTCTTTCATCAAGAAATATATACCTAGAGGACAATTTATATGAGCCTCAAGGTTAACTACTAAAGAAGAAGTTTTTAAACAAGAATTAGATTTTATCATTTCACTTTTTATACAACGTGGGTATACAATCGAAGTTTTGACTACTAGTGCTGGTGAGATTTTAATGAAAAGAGATACTAAATTTCCACCATTGTTTAAAATCAGACAGTGAAGATTATGAATTCAGCATGACATTAATAACGTTTCTAGTAGTTTAGTTTGTAATTTGGGGATGAATGTTGACAGCTTTGCCATTAGCAATATTATTAATAATAATTGGCACATTATTAAAGGAAATGTAGATGTATTTAAATCCTTAGGCAAAAAGCCCAACTTTGTATATAAGAGAAATTATAGTTTAAACAGTTTGTTGAGTAAAGATACCAGTAAAGTATTAATATCACATACTGAACAAACAAAAGGGATGTATAAATGTAAGTTTTGGACTGTATGTATGTTTATTCATGAAGGAACATATTTATTGTTACCACATATAAATTTGACTGTTTTTTGTGCTGGGAGATACGATTATAATAGTGTTGGAGCTGTTTATATTAGTGTTTGCTCAGTATGCCCAGCGTTTTACTTTGGAATGACTACTCGAGCATTACATATGAGAATAAAGGAGCATGTAAGGGCGATAAAAAATAAAGAACTTGACAACACACTTTATGGGCACAGTTTGACTTGTTCAAATCATAATAAATATTTATTCTATGTGCTGGAACAGGTATCTAAAGATATGAGAGGGGATGACATCCGAAATGATTTAAAAAAAAAGAGAAACTTTTTGGCAGATAAAACTGATTGCTGATGAACATCCAGGGCTTAATGGGGTAGTGAACATAAAGTGTTTCTTAAAAGACAGAAGGCGCAAGGTGAAAATTTATGAAAAATCTAAGTAAATGTTTATGATTTTAAATTTCATTTTTATTGTCAATTGATTCAAGTTATTGCACTAATTGTGTAATTCTTTTATGAATGAGGGTATTTAAAGGGAGTGGTTTTGTTAGTGTTATTCCTTGTTTTCTGAAGAAGTCTTATCTGATGAAAAGCAGAGAAATAATGTGTTTACGCTTAAAGATTATCCTTGGTTTCCTTGGTTTCTACTCCAGTTCGTGGTTATATTTTTATTTTGAAAATGACATGTAGTTTAAAAGTATAAAACATTGTTCTCTGTACCAAGTATCTCAATGATCTTTCATTTTATATTTGAAGGGAAGTGCAATATTGCCACCAAAACTAGGTAAGATGAGTATATCAGTATCATATTAAAAGTAAAGTAACATAATGGTAGCATCTGTGAGTATGGTGCAGGTAGAAAACAGTTTTAAGCCGGTGGGAGGGAGAGAGAGAGAGAGAGAGAGAGAGAGACTCTCCGAAGAAGTAAGAGGCACTCAATAATAAGATAGTGATGATGTACGAACTTGTAAGGTAAACATACAAAGGCAGAAATTATTTGCGTGTTTCAGAACACACTGGGTAATCCAGAAGGTGAAATAAATACTGCTTTTTTAATTTAAAGTGATTATTTTATAGTTGTTTGAAGGGAAAGGCCCATGGATAACAACAATGCCCAGGAGGACTTAGCTGTTTTCTTCACAGTAATTGTGCACTTATTTTTCATCTATACGCATAGGAAGCATTTGGCAAATGGTAGAAATATGGCAGAAAGTAGGAACATGTGACAGCAGGAACAAATATAAAATAAAGAATAAGAGAATGAGGGAAAATATGTATGAATTTGATTTGGAAATAAGGAAGAAAATGTAAAGCAGCAATTAGGTGTGAAACACTTCCTAAAGGAAAGACAGGAAGTGATGCTACAGGAGACCTTATACTTTACAGGTAGCTCAATTATAAGGAATACAAAGAGAGACATTTAGCCATAATCCATGACTGGATGTTGCTATTTCAGGGTTTACCCACATTTGTCATGGTTTCAGTATAAGGGCGAAGCCTGAGTTGTTAAACACAGCCAGCCATGGGTAAATCCTGAGATACCCATGCACAGAAGAGGAGCAGGTTACTGCTATTATGCACTGACAATATTTAGGAAAGAAATTTTGTGCCCTTCTTCTCTCTTCTCTGCTTGGTGTTAATGTATTGTGCATGGGTATGGCATTAACATCACCATGCTTGTACTGTACATCAGTGATGTGCAAGAAAGGCAATGCAGAGGACAGTGATGTCTCCATAGCTGCTTGTCTTTTTTATGTTGCCAGCTTACTTCTCAGCTTCTTTTCTCAAGAATTCTGTTCAAAGCTAAAGATGATGGGTGAAAAAGGGCAAAAATCAAGGGCAGTTTTAAATATTACTCTATTTTACTTAAAATGTTAACAGAAAAAAAAGGTTTTGCATCAAGATGTATTTCCGAACAAGAGGAAGCATGAAATATTCATGACTGACATTATCAACTGACTTAATCCTCAGAGATTTGTCCAAAAATCAAAATGTTGTAAGGCAGGGGCAAAAAATATGAGGAAAATCAGAGATATTTTGCAAAATTTTGGGTAGTTAAGAAGGATGGTTACTAGCAGCACCATCAATCCAGAAACTGAGGTGATGGACTATTTTTCTACAGGACATGCTCAATTCCAATGGACACATTGAAAGGTCCCCCACTACGACCAATAGTCAATGAGCATAATTCCATTACATATCCCATAGCTAAATTAATTGACAGCATACTCCAATGTTTTTTAGTGAATGAACCCCAGGTGTGTAAAGATCCCTGGTCCTTTTTAGCCAACGTGAATGAACTAGCATTTATGGGAAACTATAATTTTGCCACTGTTGATGTGAAAGATTTATACACGGTGATCCCACATGACCTAGGTATTGATTGGGTAAGCCATCTATTAGTTGGTAAAGGTATTGATAATGACGAACTATATTTAGTACAGGAATTTCTAGACTTAATACTCACAGACAACATTTTTCTGTTTGATGGTTCATACTATGTGCAAACAGAAGGGGTTGCTATGGGATCACTGTGTGGGGCCAGCTTTTCTAATCTAGTGATGGTTTTCTGGGAGAGAGAGTATATGTTGAGGAATGATCCTTTCTCTGAACTTATTCACTTCTACACTCGATGCCTGGATGATATTTTTATCATCTTTAAAGGCAATGAGACGGTCTTCATGCAACTTATTGATTACATGAATAACACCATTGAGTTCCTAAGATTTACCAATGACTTCCAGAGGGAAAGTATTTCTTATCTGGATATACGTTTGAGTAAGGACCACACTAGACAGCGTTATGTTGTCTCTATTTTCAGGAAGGAGACTTACTCCAATTCCTTCCTACATTTTTCTAACTCCCATCAAGGACACCAAAAAAAATCAGTTGTCAAAGGACAACTTGTCCGAGCAGCTAGAATGGTTTCAGAGTTTGATGATTTTTTAGTGGAATGTCAACTTTTAAAGGACAATTTTTTGAAATGTGGTTATCCACAGGCATTATTGGATGATATATTGAATGAAGTAACTTCCAAAAGGTCTACAGGTTTTTACAAAGCAATCTTGAACGATTCTTTATTAGAACAGGTAGCTTTTGGTAATACTATGTGTGATGTAACTGGTGGTTCATGTACAACTTTGACTGTTGATTTTACTTTGTCCTTTATTACCCCTTTTAGTAATGAAGCCCTTCTTTTAAAACATATTTTGTATAAAAATTGGGATCTCATTACAGTGGATGAGAATGTGAGGAATATTTTGCCCACTAAACCAATAGTTATTTTTAAAAGGGGTCAAAATTTGAAATCCTTGTTGGTGGCCAAAAAGGTATCTAATTCAAGGGTAAAATATATGTTTCTGTGTGAGACCTGCCCGTATTATAGGTTTATTGAATCTGGTTGTTTGTTTACAGTCAGGGAAAATAGGTTTTCCTCTAATGGCAGGTTCAATTGTAATTCCAGAAGTATAGTATACCTGGCCAAGTGTAAAATTTGTCCTGTTTTCTATATAGGAAAGATGGATAGAAGACTCAGGGATAGGTTGTATGAACACATATATGCTATAAGAAGGCAGAAAATGCCCTAGCAAGATACATAACCAACCACCCTGACCATTCTTTTGATCTTAGAGTTATTGAGCAAGTCAACGGGTCCATTAGGGGTGGCCCGATTTCATTATGGTTGGAAAGGTGTGAGCTTTTATGGCAACTCAGATGTAATGCTTTTAGGTACCCAGGTATTAATGATGTGTGCTCCATAGCCTGCATTTTGAAGCTAAGGAGTTTACTAAGATAAGAATTTTTTGATATATGCAGCACACACATCACATTCTAAATGATTTTTATATGTGATTTTTTATGTGATTTTTCATGTGATTCATTACTTACGGGTTTACTGATTTTTAGCGTTTGTTTACTTGCTTATTTATTCAAGTGCACATTACATTTGTATATTTGTGCAAATGTGCCCAATTATTTATCTAGTGTTCACAGGATAGGATCTCTATAATTATTATACATTTTTTCTGGTATATCTTAGATATGGTCAAATAATTTTATTGCTGCTTTTTCCTTACTTGTATTATTTTAAAAGATACATTTTAAAACAAGTTTGGTACTAATTGATCATGTGACTTTTGGCAGGTGTGGTTACCTGTTGGGGAAGTTATTTAGGTGACTTTGTTCATTCTGTTTTTTGTCTGAAAAGGTACAGGCACTGACCTGTATGAAAGCGCTAATGTTATTTCATTAAATTGCATTACTGAATTAGATTTTCGTGGGAGTGTCCTTTGTCCATTGCCTTTGTGTTTCTTTCTTCACCACATTGAAAGGGCTGTCACTTCAGTGTCCACACTTTTGAATAATAAAGACCTTTAATTGCATAATTTGAATTACTAAGAACCTTCTATTCAATGGGCATGAGCTACCAATGGAGATGGAATCTTGTGGAATTTTGAAGAGCTAGTCACTGGTCATCTTCATGCACACTAATATCTAGCATTCAGCAAAAACAACAGAGTCATTGCAGTTTAATATATACAGGAACTCACATGGACTTACATGGATATAGTATGATGAATAATGACATGAATGACTAGGACTGTTTCTCTTTGAGAGAAAGAATTCAGACATTAGCAATCAACAGAACGATAACTTATTTTTTTTTAATTTCTCCAAATTTTTTGGGTTTCTAAAATTATGCCAGGAATGGACCCCATTCAAAGTCAAAGTACAACTAAAGTTCATGAAATTAATATTGTTTCAGTCTTTGATGTCAGCCGAAAATGCTCTTTACCGCACCTGCAATGTTCCCAGTAATGACTCCTTCTGCAATTCGTATGGAGTTACATGGATTGGTAACATATCTAAATACAATTGTAGATTCTTTTTTATAAGACCCCTTGTTCCTACTACTATTGAAACTGTGTGGGTATCTTTCTTCCACATTGCTCTCGCTTCCGCCTGCAAATCCTGATATTTTATGACTTTGTGTCTCTCTGAACACAAGACACTGTAGTCACTGTGTGGCAATTTCGATGATCAATGCTACTTTTGCCTTCTTTTCTTAGACCACTATATCCAGTTTTCTAGCATCTATCTTTTGAACTGTTGTTAATGAGTGATTCCATGTGATATAAACTTCATCATTTTCTATGATGCTTTGTGGCTCATTTTTCCAGTGTTTTTCAGCCACGTCAGTACCATAATGTTTGCACAATCCCCAGTGCAACAGTCTTGCCACATTATTATGCCTCTCAGTATACAGTCTTTCTGTCATTAGTATATCACATCCAGCAACAAGGTGTGCGACTCTTTCCAATTTGGTTTTACAAAACCTACATTTGTCTGTTTCTCCCACATATTCAATGGACTTTATAAACCAGCGTGTATGTAGCCCACTGTCTTGGGCTGCCAATATTAACCTTCCATCTCTTGGTTTGAATTCACCTCTCCTTAACCATTTCAGCATTCGTTCCTGATCAACATGAGGTTCTTCCAGAAGTATTCTATACTTGCAACTATATTTATGGTTTTTCCACATTTCTTGCCTTCTCATCTGGTCCGTCACTTTATATTCTTTCTTTTGTTTTTTGGCACATTCAGTTGCTGCCTGATTTTTATCTACTTCTGGTTTGATTTCCATTCCTGCTTGATGCCGATATGCTTCTGCTAAATTAAGCAGAGAAATCATCTTAGATTTATTCTCCTCATGTTTAAAAACTTTCACTACATTTGGGTCTTGTGAGGTCAGTAGATATGTGTGCAGTCCCACAATTGCTGATCTATACATGTAATCAATTTTAAGGAGGCCCATCCCTCCTTCCGAACTGGGTATATATAGACTTGGTATGCACTGATTTTTATAAATCATTTGATGAACATGAAGCATCCTTCTTGTTTTCCTAGTTAATCTATCCAACATGTTTTGAGAACAGTCAATCACTCCAAAACTGTAAGTTAGGACAGGAAGAGCAAACTGGTTTATAGCCTGGATTTTGTTCCTAGATGTCAACGCTGTTTTCAGAATTAAAGTCTTCTAAAGTATTCCTTACTAAGTTTTATTTGCATTTTTTTATGTTTTATTGCTGATCCTTCATCATTTCCCAAATAGTTATGCACTCACTCTTGCTCAAGTTCTTTTATATCTCATTCTTGTCCCAAACTGATGTTTTCTTGTTACTGCAGAGAGTACTCTTTGAAGACTTTTGTGAGCCAAAGTGCTAAGTTTTATTAAATTCCTACTGCTATTTTGGGTCTGTGGTCAAGTTGTTGCTTTATTTTGCTGCTTGATTGGTCGTGGTGATTTTTGTATTAATAACATAATGTTGGACTTCTGTAAATTACACTGATAGATTACCTATGAATCACAACAATGAAAAATGTTTAAGAATATAATTTGCTGACCATGACTTACTAATAGCCAAACTTGTTCACTCAACAGACCAGTCACATTCCTAGATTTGAAGCAGGCCAGGTTAAAATTAACTACTGGCAAAGCACCTGATCCAGATTAACTCAGCTGAGCTTTTCCATGTACTGAAGAATACAAGCACTTTATTAATTTCAACAAAGTCTTTGATTCCATTAAGTGAGACTTTATTTGGATCACCCTGGAGAGCTTTGATATAACTGAAGCATTTACCAAATGGTGTCAACTGTTATATAATAGACCTATGGTGCATGATACAAATAGTAATATGAAGTTGAATCATATTGCACTCCACTGAGGGCCTGACAAGACTACCCACTATTGCCCACTTTATTCATTTTAGTGGTGGAGGCCCTGAGTCCATAGCTCAGGCAGCATTGCTCTGATTGGAGTATCCAACTTGCAGGGCTCCCTGTACAATCAGATACTCAATTTGTGAGTGACTGTATTCTTTGGCTGACAAATCTGCAACTGACTAAATGCTCAGTGTCTTTCAGTAGTTTCAACAGCTTTCTAGGCTATGAGTAAACTGGGAAAAGACCATTCTGTTTCTCCTCAATGCTTCCTGCTTGCTATTGTCTGATATTCTAAAAAGAGTGAGATATTAACTGTGCCACCACTGGGCAAGCAACTGTATGGTATTTATGCTGATATACCAACAAACATGCTTTCATTGGTGGGTCATTTTGGGGAGAAATCAACCACCTTGCCTGCTTTTAAGTTGTTGCTAATAGCAAAATGTTCAGCTCTGAGTCTATATCTTCTGCCACAGTTCCTATTTCTGGTCAGATGTATGCCTGGATTAGCCAAACACACTCATACCTCTAAACTACAAAGGATGGTTTAACATTCTGTGGAAAGCCAAGCATCCAAGAATATCTAGGAGGAAATTGATGGCTAGAAAAAGTTTTGGTGGTCTCTGCTGTCCAGAGTTAAAATTATATGCACACATAGTTGATCTAAGACAGTTATTCCAACAAAGAACTCTTCCATGACCAATATGGATTCTCCTTGAGCTAAGTTTACTAAATATTCCGGACAAGACCCACAATGGAAATGAGTGCAGGATAGTCTGGGACCCTGGTGACCATGAGAAGGTATTACTGAACCTTTTGGTTAAGTTAGAATTATTAGGGAAGGGGCACACTGTATGGGATAGAATTTGGGAGAACCAAGCCAATAAAATAGCAAATAATCCACTATTCTGTAAGGATTAGATAGCAAGGGATATCCTGTTTTGGCTAGACCAATGTCCAGAAAGTGGATCTGCCCACTTACATTAGCTGATTGCAAAATTCAGTGCTACAACAGTAACCTGTACTGGTGGCAATACCTGCAGCTAATATCATTAGGGCATAAGACAAGCAGGGAAGAGTTCATCTATATGTTACTCCACATAGATTGTACCACAGCCATATCTCCTACGCTGCTGGTATAGAAAACTGGATACTTATGGCCCAGCAGTCTATGAGAATGACTGACATTTCTGGGAAATTTGATGAGGTAATAACAGTGCACCTCAGGTCGTGATGGTGCAGAGCAGCTGCGGTGGTGTAGAGCAGGCGCGGTGGTGCAGTGGTAGCATTGTTGCCTCACAGCAAGAGGTTCTCCTGTTCGATTCTCGGCTGGAGTGCCTTCTGTGTGGAGTCTGCATGTCTGCCCCGTGGTCGAGTGGCGTTCAAAAGACATGCGTGAATGGGTGTGCCTTTGCTGAAGGTTGGGCATCGCGCTGGCAACTCGGCACCATAAAAATCTACTGCCAATCATTAACGGACTGGAGTTCCGCTGTGGCGACCCCTAACCGGGAAAAGCCAGAAAGACAAAAAAAAATAGCAGTGCACCTCAGGACTGGCCAGTGATCATAAATGTGACAGAAAAGTGGAGATCATATACTTTAAGAAAATTCATGGGTATCATTTAATACCAGCACATGGAAAGATAGAAGGTGGGAGAATGGCCACTGATGGAGATCTGGAGACTCAGCTACAGATTCGATACATCTTATGTGGCACTGTCTAATGATAACCACTCTCTAGAGCAAAACATCGGAAAAGACCAGTTATGTCCTTAGTAAAACATTCTGCCCTTAACAGATAAAAGTTTATGGCTGCTAGGATCTCCTCAGAGGAATGAAAATCTATCTCCTCTCAAATATAAATAGCTACTGTATGTAACTAACACATTAACAGCAATCATTCTAGATATTAGAAAACTCCACTTAATAATGTTGGTATTTTGCTTTCCACTTATGAAAATTGTCTCTCCAACTCACTCTTCAGCAATCCAGATTATACAATTCTTAATAGTGGTACTTAATTAAACATGCACAAATTTATATGCATGGCCTTATCTTTGTAATTAAAGTATTTTATGTTGATTAATGTTCTTAAACTGTTTACTGTACTGTAATGTTTTCATATTTGGTTTGGTTATTATCTGGTTGAATAAACTTCATTTTATGGAAAAAATATGTAATTACTGTATACGGCAAAGAGGTTATATCCACCTCCAAAGGTTTGTTATTTACATTTTCTTTAGAATATGACAAATGCACTTTAAATAATGTGGATTCACACTAACAACACTGGACTGACATTTGATAAATTGACTGCTCACGATCTGAAACTAAGCACTGACTTTTGAAGTCTTGGACTGGTTTAAACTGTTTATGAATGGTGGATTTTAGTTACTTGGCCTGCTTTCATAATAAAGAAGTGAAGACCGCCCGCTACTCTCACACTGGGTTCACCTATTCTCCTTGCATCTGATTGTGCTTATATAATTCACACAGGAGATGAATCTTTTTAGCTCAGTGCACTTTATTTACAGTGAAAAAAGGTTGAAAAAAAAAAAAAAAAACAAGGCTTAGTTCTTCAACTGGAGAAACTAAAACAAAACAGTCTTACACTTCTGGTTTCTTATTCATCAAATGCAAAGTACAAGTGATCTTTCACTTGGCATCCTCCCACTTTCTCTTCTACTATATTATTCAGCTGGCAATTTCCAAGTGTCAATACTGTTGGTTAAACTCTCCTTCTACAATGAGATTCATATATTTCTCCCAATAACCTTTCTTGCTAGTAACCTTCAAGAGTCCCTATTCTTGGGCATACAGCTCCCCTCTGTCCACACTGAGAGGTAAACATGCCTGCAATGTTATTATAAACTCTTCATTTTAACTGCATTTCTATTGGTCTCCCAACCCGATCTTTGCTACTATATTATTTGCTCTACTGCTGCATGTTGTTCTGTAATAAGGTATACATAACCGCACAACTTTAAACAATGTTTTCATCCCAAACCATCATTTTTACACCAATGCCAGCATTTTTATAATAAAATGGCAATTTTCCAGTAAAACAGCCTTTTTACAGGAAAAAAAATCTTACAGCATTGTTAACCTCTGTGTCACTTGGAGACCTGTATGTTTATACCTTATACTGTGATGTAATTGTACAAATAGAACTTGAGGTGATAAATGTTAAAGATGTTGCTAGATCTAGAAATATGAGACCTATTTCCATTCTGCTTTGATGCCCATAAAAAAGCATTGAAAATAGATGTGTGACTGTGGTTGATTTATCCTGTAACTTAAATCCTTATCTTATAACCATCTCTGCATGCGTATATTTGCTTCTTTTCACAAATAAAACAGCAGATTATGCATGCCCTGAATATAAAAATGAAGCTTGGTTTTAGAAGTACAACTTTTTGCAGGCTCACCTAATACACAGGTCAGCGATGGCTCCTAACGCAAATGGGGTGATAAATAAACAATACTGTGATTCATTTTCATGGAAAGTTACATTTTCATATTTCTGTTAACTTCAATCAGAATGATTTCATATTTTATTTCTGACATCAAATGAAATTATGAACAATAAAATAGGGGTTTATGTGTTATGGTTAGAGAGATATTAACTGTTGGTATAGCTACAATAACAAAATTATTTTTGTCTAATTTATTGCACACAACAAAATCAGCTTCATGTCATACTAACAACATAATATTGTCAATGTGAAGACGACTATGCGTTGAATACGTTTTTTGTATTTTTGCTTTCTTTGCAACTTTTACAGCTCTTAATATATATAATGTTGTTTATAGGCTGGTTTTAAAATTGCATTTTCAGCAAATTTTCTCAGGTAAAAGCTATTCAGACATAAATTGTGAAGGTATCATAAGACGTGAATTTTAACTCATTTAAGATTTGTTTTTTTTCTGCATTCTTTTTCCAAACTACCAAGCCAACCATCAAGACTTTTCCAGTTGTGCTTTGCCCATTCATTACCTAGAAGTGTGGGTCTTCTTCTTGCAGCTCTACTAGGGCAAAAGCCATCTGGAGGGCTGTCATCCTGGCAGACATCAAGGTGGTTATGCTCCTGTTGGCATTGCAAAAATTAATATCTCAGTACCTCCACAGGGGAAAGAGCTACTTATGTCACTGCAGGGACCCAAAATGCCTTCCTCATTTAAATGTATGATTCTGCCTACTCACTCTTCAGTGCTGCAATGATACACTCCTTGGTGGACTAAATGGCAGTCCTCTAAATTGTTACTCTGCCTTATCCCCTCCTCTGAGGGTACACACAGAGTGTAAACATCCCACTTCATACTGCCTCTATCAGGAAGGCCATATCCAGTCTGCTCTGTCTGTTCCATCAAGCACATTTATTTATTTATCCTTTGTTGACTGGGGTGGTCCCAGAAGAGTATTGGACTCTTTTTAACAGAGACCCAATGAGTATTTCTAGCACTAGAGGAAATCTGGCAAGGACATCAGGGAACTTTCCATATTGTTTGACTGCTATACAGTGCTAGAGGGCTATCTAAAATGCTTAGAACTCCAAGATGGAAGGTAGCAGAAGAAACAGCATGGAGGAGAAAAGTGTAAAATCATTTGGAAATATGGAAGAGGCTGCTGAACAGTGAGAAATCATGATGGATGTTGTAGGATATGGTGTTATGGAGACATTGGAAACTGATTCTGTCATAGTGGATGAGAGATATAAACAGCATTTAGCAGCTACTCCAATTGATTCTGTGCAGGGAAGCATTTTGACAGAGCTAGAGGATAATGCAGAATGAAAAACTGTTTGCGTTGTTTGACTAGGAGGAGCCTGCAGATGAGCATGCTGTACCATGGGGTGATATTGTAGACCGTGCATTTACTGAGGATGAGGAACAGAAAGAACAAGCTTTTGATAAAGATACTGGCAGAGAAGAATCATTTCATATTACAAGTAAAACTTTATCTGATGTGGTCAGTGGTAACAAGAGACAGGAAAGAGGTAGTGTAAAAGCATGTATTCTTATAGGTAGATATATATATATATATATATATATATATATATATATATATATGGTACTTTGGGACAATTTAGTCATGCCATTAGGATTTTGTGTAAGAGATATAAAGTATTTTATTAATTTATGTAAAGAGGGCTTCTGTCATATTACATTTGAAACTGAAGTTTGCTGCATAAAACCCTAATGATTGTGAAAAAGAAAACAAATGCATTTATCCATGGAAACATTATATTTTTGTGGATTAAAGACTGAATTTAAACAGGCATGTATTTATGCATTGCAGAACTGATGTTATACAACAGGAAGAATTAAAGAAATGTTTACTTAAATATTGTGGTAACACTGAAAATATTAAGAAAACAATAAATGAAAAACATGCATGGAATGGTAGATGGGAAATGGCAGTTTTGTTAAATGTAAAGCAGAATTGTTTGCAACATTTTCCTACTGTAATATTTCTGGAAGGATTTAGAAATACTTAGGATTTAGAAATACTTGTATCATGGCCATCTGAAAACTTATTTTTGTGGGAGCATAGAACATTTATTTCAAGGCCGTAAAATAATTAAGTGCAACCAATGTGGAGAGATGGGTCATACAATGAATAAATGTAAAAAGGAATGCGATGTGTTTGTGTATGTGTGTGTGTGTGTGTGTGTGTGTGTGTGTGTGTGTGTGTGGAAGAAGGATATTTTTGGTTTGACTGTGGAGATAAAGAAAGTACATCAGCAGAAAATGAAAATGTAGAAGTTATAGAAAAGTGAATGATCTAATTATAAAACAAATAGCAGTGGATATGGAGGATGATGTTTATGAATAATGTGAGGCTAATTTTGTTCAAGAAAGTGATATACATATAGAGTTACAGGAAGCTGAAACTGAGACATGTAACATGTTTGGGCAACTATTAAATGAACAATCAAATCAGGAAGAAGGAGAAGAGGTGGAATTGGTGAGGCAGAAATGAAAAAAAAACTGTATGGCAAAGGGGAAGAGCAAAGAACTGAAAGTATAGAAATATTCCTCCAAAAACTAAAAACAGGTAAAGGAATAATATTAGTGTCATCTAGATTAATATCAAGAGTCTTTTAGATAAGTCCAGAAGATTATCAATATTAGAATGGTATGGAATTGTATATGCTGATATCTGTTTACTAGGCACAAGGTTTATACCTCTCTAAGACATAATGCAGGTTGGAAAATTATGGGGGCACAAAATTGTATAGAATTTAGGAAATGAACAATGTTCAGGAGTAATCTTTTTCTTTAACGATATAGAAAAATATTAGAGAAAGGGCATTTTGATTTGACTGTACACAAAAAGAAAGTAAAATAGTACAAGTTGAAAATGTAGAAGTTATTGAAAACAATGAATGATATAATTACATAACAAGTACCGGAGGAAATGAAGAATGATCTGAATGAATAACACAAGGCTAATTTTGTTCGAGAAAGTGATATACATATAGACTTACAGGAAGTTGATACTGAGACATGTAACATGTTTGGGTAATTACTAAATGAACAGTCAGATTAGGAAGAAGGGGAAGAGGAGGAATTGGTGAGACAGAAAAAATGCTATAGGGGCAACGGTAAGAGTGAGGAAACAAAAGTATAGAAATATTCCTCCAAAAGTAAATAAAATAGGCAAAAGAATAATATTAGGGTGGTCTCAAGCAATATCAACAGTCTTATAGATAAGTTCAGAAGATTAACAATATTAGAAGGGTGGGGAGGTGTTTATGCTGCTATTATCTGTTTACAAGACACAAGGTTTATACCTCTGAAAGACAGAATGCAGGCTGAAAAATTATGGGGATACAACATTACATGGAATTTGGGATATGAAAGATGTTCAGGAGTGACATTTTTGCTTAATGATAGGGGAAAATATCAGACATTCACATTGTTTACACTGGAGGAATAACTGTGGAAAATATCAGATGGGAAATCAATGCTTTCAGAATAACAGAGGTAGACAATGTACTGATGTTGAGGAAAGGGAAGAGTGATTTGAAAAAAATAATACCTCATATTATGGTTAAGATGAGCATTATTACAATGGAAGATCTTTAGTGTGATTTGAGGAATAATAAGAAAAAAGTGAATCATGATGTTAAAAAAAATTGCAAAAGGTAATGAAGTGGGGTGACTTAAGACTATGGAATACCAAGCATTTTACATATACAAGAGGGATACTGTAAAAATAATATTTTGATGTCTGAGCATCTTACTGAAAAAGACAGTGGTGTTATGGTCACAGTTTTTTGGATCATTTGTGAATTTGGATTGAAGTAGGAGAAAATGATAATATTATAAAAGCAGGGAAATGTATGACAGCACTATCAGGAAAGGTGTTGCAATCTGATGAAATGACAGTTTTGGAAGGAACTTTATACTATGAGAACCATTTGTAAACCCTGAAAAGAGTAGTGAGTTATATTAAAAGAAAAGTACAGAAATATATATCTATGGGCAGAACTGCAGCTAATGAAAGAAGAGAAAAAGGGTAGGAAAAGATAAGACCGATGGTATGTTGAATACTTTATAAGAAAATGATAGCAATTTTTTTTGTAAAGAAAGGGAGATTTATAAGAAGAATAAAACAAAAGACAAGGAGTTATTGTATAAATATTTTTTTGTTAGGGGAAAGAAGAAAGGAAGCGATATCTTCATATCTGGCAAAAATAGTTAAATATGACAAATGTGTTATGAATGCTAGACAGGGGTCCAGGGAAGTAAATAGTGTGGGAAGAAATAGCCAGGGGATTGTTATGGCTAGGCTTGTATAGGCCCTGGGGCCGATAGCCTAGTACCAACCTATGAACCTGTGAACCTATAAGGGAATTAAACAATGAGAAAGAGGAAATAAAGTACAATCAAAAAGATGTTATGGATATCAAGAAAGTTTATGTTAAGGTGGTTTATAATGAAAGTACTGCTGAAGGTAATAACATACGTGGTGTGAAGAATTTTCCTCGGGAAACAATTGAATGTTTGCAAAGCTAGATTACTTCAGATGCATTAAATAATTTGTGTAACATGTTAAAAGAGGGCTGATTACTGGAGAACGATGGTATAAGTTAGGATGTATGTAAAATTTTTAATGAGCAACAAAGAAAAAAATTTTTTTTGTTAAAATATTGAATAAATGGTTTGTGAATGGGGTGCAGGAAAGGTGTATGTGTGAATGTATTATAAGCTTTATATGGAAACATAGGAAAAATATAAAAAAATGGAGTCTGATTACATTGAATAATACAGACTATAAACTATTAATGAAGATATTACAAATTAGGTTGAGAAGGTTATACATGAAGTAATGATACATAATATGTATGGAGTGAAAGGTAGAGGGAGCCTTGAATTATTAATTGTGGTAAAGAAGATAGTGTATGACATATTGTATGGACAGTGGTGCAAAGTCAACAATGGGAGACATAAGCAACGAATTTGATTGTGTGAGTCATTAATGTTTATGGGATATTTTGATGCAGTATGGGCTTAAAGGAAAATAATGAGCTTATTAAAGATGATGTATAATAATAACTGGGTTAGAGTAATGTTTAATGGATAATTTACTGAGCAAATGTGTGTCTGTGTCTCTGAAGGGAGGTGTAAGATAGGACTTTCAGTGTATTATTTATTTAGTAATGAATGCTGTTGCTTGTGTTATGAATGGTATATTATGTGAGGCCATATATAGATTATGTAATTATTTTGCCATTCCTAATTTTTTATAGTACACTGATGATGTTATAGTTATTGCAAGAAATGAGAGTTGGATGTAAAAATGTGATGTTATTGAATGATACTTTAAAGAAAGAGGGATTATAGTTTAATAAGGGAAAAGTAAGGGTTTAGGAGTGTAACAAAAACTGAGGATCTTTGCTTTTCTGATCAAAAATTTGAGTTCTTTAGAATAGTTTCTGGTAAAGTGGAAGAAGTAAAGAAACAATGGGAGGCAGTGAAGAAGAAATGAAAGGAATAAGTGCTTTCTGGAAAACATTTAGGTTATCATTTAAAAAGAATGTGTATTTATTAATTATTTTAGGTAGGCTAAGTTATTTAGGAAGCATGTATGTGTGCAGTGAAAAAGAAATCAAAGTAATGCAGTTGGTGTTTAGTGTCAAATGGGGATCAAGACTGAACCCAGTAAAAAGGGGATTCTGTACCTGGGAGAAGAAGAAGAAGGAAAAAGAGAGTTATGATTAATACATCATATTATGCATATGACATATTTGTACTTATACTGACTGTACAGATATAGAAATATAAAAAGTAGCTTGAGTGCAAACATTTTTGAAGTTAAGTATGGGATATTTTGGGATAAACTGAAAGTAGGAAAAACAGCACAAAAGTTCATGAATGCAGAAGCTTTTTCTCTGCTTTTGTCTGCCTTCCATTCCTTTTCTACTTCTATTACACGGGAGAGTGAGACTTCATTCCATTTCCCCCTCTTCTTTTCCCTCTACTTCTCATAGGTTCGCAGGTATAAACTAGGCTAATGACCACTGGGGCCAAGCATCCCAAATGTATCCTGCACGTTTAGGTTCCTTAGATGTTATTTTAAGTGGACTATGTACTCTAGGGTAATATTTGCAGGCTACCTCTGTCCATTAGGGATATAGATTCTAGGCCTGTGGTGTAGTTGCAATTTCACATCTACTGTTCCAGGTTTCTCTTGAATAGGGTTGGGGAAGAGCTCTGCTTCACACAGTGACATCTGTTTCAGAGAAGATTAATTATCTTAGTTCTTAAGACACATACCTGTCCCTGCAGTGTGTCTTGATAATATTGTAAGCAAAGTTTAAATCCCTAGATCAAGTAGTTCTGATACTATTCATTTTGTATATATGCAAAAGGTCCATCAGAGTGGAATCCAAGGATGCCTTGTATGGCAGGCATAGATCACTTCTCAAAAGTCTAACAGAAACAGAGCATAGAGATAGGACTTTGAGGTAATCTGCATAGCACATGTTGTGTACCCCTGTATTCTTCTAGTGGGGAAACTCTGTGGGTGTTCCAGATGTTGCATGTACCTGACCTGGTATGGAGCGCTGTACTCAATGATGGGCCTGATGAGAACTGAATACAGTGGAACGATGACTTAATTGGACTGATATGCCATTCCCTTGCTTATAAGTTGCGCAACATAGAATGTTTTCCTTGCTTCCTTAAACACATGTTGGTCAAAAGCCAGGTTACTATCTACATGCATACCTAAATCCCTGAATACTGATTCTTCTTTCAGTTTGTTATCAGTGAGATCATTTCCTGGGCTGGCTGACTTCTCAAAGGGTACTAGTATACATTTATTGGCATTGAGTTTTCAGCTGTGGCTTTGGCACTAGTCATATGTCTGTGTTATTTCTTACTGTAGGATGTTACTGTCTTTGTGGGATTCTATGATTGTTCCTAGCTGGCAATCATCTGCAGACTTGGTCAGCCAGAGGCCCTTGACATAGGCCTTGACTTAGGAGAAGTAGATACCAAAATGAGCCGACCCAGCACAAAGCCCCAAGAGACTCCACTAGTGACTGGCCTCCTTATGGGGGTGGTCTCCCCATCCTAACATCCTTGGTCTTATCTGAGAGCCAGCTGGCTATCCAGCATGTAGCATGCAGATTTATGGTTATATCCATGAGTTAATGTCCAAGTGAGGTATTGTATCAAATGCCTTAGTCAAATCAAGTAACCAAAAGTCACAGAAATAGCGTACTATTTAAAATGCAAAACAACAAAAAACTCAGTACTTAATGTCACAAAAAGAGATTTTATTAAATATGTATGTGCTTTCATTCCTATTCAAATGTAAGTTCATCAGAAACAATGTATCCTATCAATTCCTGCTAATTAAATATACTAAAAGGTGCCCAACATTTAAAAATATTTAAAGAGATACACCAATAAAACTATATTCATGCATTCTGAATAAAATACAAAACTCATTATAGGTTCATAGGTTAGTATTAAGCTAACTGCCCTTGCGAGCCATTTTAAGCCTAGCCAATTATCCCTTGTGAGACTCCAACCCTGCACCTTGTGTTTGTAAGGCAAACACCTTAGCCATTAAGCCACCCTCCCAACCCCTAAAAATTTAAAAATAATCAATAAAAAGGTGTAAATATTAAAACATAGAACTTATAAGCTGGCAGGTTTAGCTTTTAATATGGGATTAACTGAAATAAGATCATTTAAACCTGATAGAGCACTGGCATTTAACAACAACTGCCAATAAAGCTCCCTTTCCAGCAATAGTTCCCAATCACCATCTCTGATATGATTTTGGTACATTTTCAAGAATACTAAATGCAGATATTCTGAAATCATTACATATTACATAATGCTTATACAAAGAATCGACATTTTCCTCTTTATAAATGGAATAAACATGCTGGTATATTCTTGCTTTCAATGGACCAATCTCCTTTCCGATGTAAAATGCCAGACAAGATATACAAAAAACAATATAAATAACAACCTTGGTATTACACTTGTAAAGGCCCCTTACAGAAATTAATTTAAAATAACCACGGACAAAAAAGTGTGACCCCTGCAGAATACATCTGCATAGTTTGCAGGTTCCAGAGCATTTCATACTTAATTTTTTAATAGAGATCTCTCCTAAAGAGTTATTTCTTTCAAAAATAGCATTTAAGTTCATAATTTTATATACTTACCTAGGTTGTTGCCCAAGTTAAATTAGCATTCCAAGGATACCAAAAACTATATTCCAATGATTATTAATCATTTTCTTCAAAGAATAAGTTTCTTTATTAAATTCCATAATAAATGCATGAGATAAATTGTCATTATTATTAGTTTTTGTTTTGCCTACCAATGGATAAATCTGGTGTAAGAGAGGAACATATTTGGTGCTTGTAGATTCGATCACCCACTTATTCAAATCATCTAAGATGGGTTCCAGTTACCCATGATTGCTGAATGAACTACATAACTTAATGGATTACTCTTTAAAAATATAATCATCCGGTACTAGTCTACTTAACCTAATCAACTGCCCTTTGACTAAGTTTTTCTTTTGCCACAAATGGTGCTGACTATCAAAATGTAAGTAAGCATTAGAAAATGTATCTTTTCTATAAATATTAGACTCTTATCTACCAGCGGCAAAGTTCTTATAAACTGTAATGTCCAAAAAGTTAATAGAATAATTATTCCGTTGATGGGTGAAATCCCAAAAAATCAGTGGAGTGATTTAAGAAATCAATAAATACTTTAATTTCATTGGCACTACCTTTCCACAAAATAAAAATGTCATCCAGGTACCTCAAATAGCTTTCAATCATGGAAGAAAAAGGTGAATTTAAAACCATAGTAGTCTCCCAATGCCATGAGATCATATTAGCAAATATGGGAGCTGATACTGCTCCCATTGCTACACTTCTATGCTGCTTAAAATATTCACCTTCATAAAAACAAATGTATTGACAAGAATCATTTCCATACAGTGAGATATCAAATTTTCTCTGAATTGTCTAACTTGGTACCAGTGACCATTGCATTTCATAAAACAAATCAAGCCCTTTTCCATGCGGAGTCAGTAAAAATAAATCCTTAATGTCCACAGTTACAAACAGACTATCTGGTAAAAATGAAGCATTAGCTAGTATTTCCAAATAAATGCTAATTCTGAGATTCTGAAGAAGTTCTTACTTATTTGTTAAATGAAAAAAAGTACTTGTTCTAAAACTACGTGCAAGACTCCTTTGTGGTGGTTTTCAGTAGAACCTTTCTTTGTTTTGTTGATGTTTCCTGTTCTATGCTGCTTTGTTTGGATTAAATAAAATATCCAGTTACATAAACAGAGTGGTAGTAACTATGTGATCAAGTATGCATAGCTCAAGTATTTACAACTTTGTAGACAGATATGTCTTATGTAAAACACAACACAAAATAAGCAAAAAGGATGAACAGTTGGATTCATTAAGCATGACATAGAGTCTATATAGTGTAACAATGAACTTTACAACTTATTAATGTTATGGCAAGAACATCAAACAGGTCACTTGGACTTTACCCATTCATTTCTGTAGACTACTCTAGTTGGAGGTGTGTAGGCAGAAGTTGGGATTTGGACCACTCTGTGTGGATGAATCTACTTTGAATAATCAATACTCCAAAACACCAAAGACGAAAAGGCCAAGATGAGAATCACAAAAATGAAAATGCTGAACCATGTAAGTATTCCCAGGGTAAGTAAGCACTTGCCCAGCACTACAGTAAAACACAACAATCTATCTAAAACCCACCTAGGTGCACCCCTTAACTATATATACATATATATATATATATATATATATATATATATATATATATATATAAATACCAACTATGGGTTCACACTATAGTATGGAAAAGGGCATGACTCCCCACATTGGGCAATTGTTTACTTAATATGGGAATACTCACACAGTTTGGCATTTTCATGATTCTCGTCTCAGCCTTTTTGCCTTTGGTGTTTTGGATTTTTGATTATCTGAAGTAGACCTGTGTGGATATACAGGATTCTTGGCCATCAGTTGAAAAGGAAAATCTATTGCTTAAGTGAAGGGGTTAGTTAGCAAACTTTCGAGAGATCTTAGGTTGAGACGTATCTCCAAATGTTAAGGCAGTGGAAACCACACTTGACAAGGCCAAAAAGGGGCTATGGGGCTGACATTAGCCTTGCATGGTTTTCTTCAAGAACTTTAGAATAAAGGGAAACAAGAGTAGTGTAAATGGGTCCCATGGACTATTTCTTGATGCGATGATGTTGGGATGTCTGTCCCCATGGAAGTTTTAAGTTGAAAAAGTTGTTGCTGGTCAGCAAAACTAATAGGCCATAGCAAATCTTGCCCAAGAGGTGGAAGACAGATCTTATCACAGACAGAGTGAGGGACTACTTGTATGACATCAACTAAGTATGGACAAACCTAAATGTATGAGAATTGGACTGCTGTGGCTGTATGAGTATTGCCATAAGAAAGCACTGAGTCAGTATTGCCCATTCCCATAGCCTCATGACTTCTTCACATAGGGGCTAGGAATGGGCTGCTTCCTCCTTATTGATAGAGCATACCACTGGTATGTTTTCTGAGTGGATGTTAATCATAAAAAAACATTCTGAGTGGATGTTGATCATAAAAAACACCAAGCAGCCAGCCATTCAGGTTCAAACTTCTTTACTCTTACATAATATCCAGTACCTTGGCATTTCACCTGCCAAAGATAATCATAAAGTTGAACCTGTATTTATACCCAGTGCCCCCCTACTGGTACTTTCAATAATAACCACTTTACTATGTAGTTTAATAATAATAATAATTTAAAATAAGTTATTTATGTAAAAGTCTTATCCAGATGTATTCCTTACAGAACATTCTATTCTATAATCTTAATACATTTCTTTCACCTTCTAAACAATATAAATTTCATTTACAAAGACAGTAGACATTTTACTTAAAATGCATACATTTTTACATAAATGTTAACATGCAGTCCAATTTACTTCCAAACTGAGCACTTTCACATGTAATGTGCCATAATTAAGAATATTTTTTCTCTCTAAATTAAGTAACCTTTAATTAATATCCCCCCTCTTGTCATTAAGGGACATTGACCCACTGTTATAGATGTTGGTGATTTTGAAAATGTTAATTCACATATAGATTGTAACTGGAGTTATGTCAATGTTGTTGAACATGATGGTTTGAGGGTGCACCCTACTGGAGAACTGCAGGTAATACATTTATTTGACTTAAATATTTCTAATGAAGGTTTGCAGGTGTTGTATAGAGGCACCAAGTTTATACCCACAAATTTTCCTACTTTGGCGGAGATTCTGATAGATGTCAAAAGTTTTGTAGGAAATTATTTCTTAGGGTATTTTTTGACAAAAGGAAATGAATAACAGCTGCAAATGACTGTAGGATTGCAAATGAGGACCCATTGTTAAATTTATGTGTGTATGATTATGGCGATGTGGTGAATGAAAATGTAAATAGGGAAGAACATGTAGAGTTTTCACAAAATAATTATCTTTTTTCGTACTGGGTATAGCAAATTAACAATTCCTGCATTGCCTGATAGCAGTGATTGTTATCCACCCAGGATGTCAACACCTGTCAATTTGTTTGAACAGATAGTATGCAAGAAAGTGGAATTGGAATATGCCAATTTTAAGAAAATGCATAAGCTATATGACTTGAATAAAAAAAACAATAGGCAGCTTTAAACTAGTTAAAAAGGTATACTAATGAATATGTGTTCAAACAATCAGACAAGTGGGCAACTAGGTTATTATGTCTAGATTAGGATACACACAAATGGTTAAAAATCTGTTGTTGGTGGAAGATGATTATGTTAAGATGCCTACAAATCCTGTTTTACAGTTTAATGTTGAATTTTTTAGAGATTCTTGAACGGGGAGAGATTGTGCTTTTGTCTAGTAAGCATATCAGAAAGTTGTACAATTCTAGTCCAGTTGACCCTTTGATGTATGCTATTCCCAAAATTCATTAGGACTTAAGGGCTCCACCTAGGAGACCCATCATCTCAGGTGTAGGATCTTATTTGGAGAATGTGGGCATTTTGTTGGATTCATTGTTAAAGGAGTTTTTAGCTTTGGCTCCTACCCACATTAGGAATACACATGAGTTATGTGAAGTGGCAAAAATATTGAAAGGCAAGTAGATTATTATTGGGTGACAATGGATATTAGTGCTTTGTATACTACTATTAGAACTGACTTAGGTTTAGAAGCAATTTGGCATATCATGGGTGAAGGCCCAAAGACTTGCTTTGTCATCAGATTGTTGGAATTTTACCTGATGCATAATATTTTTTTTATTTGAAAGGGATGTCTATTTACAAAGAATATGCATGATGATGGGAACTCCTTATGCTCCTACCTATGCTATATTGCACATGGGGGAATTTGAGGGGCAATTCATTTACAGTACCATTTTTATGAGGAACACCATTGTATTTAAGAGATATATTGATGATTTGTTTTTTTATTTGGAGGGGAATGCCATCAGAATTGTTGAAAATTGTTGAAGAGTTGAATCAAACTCGCATGGATTAAAATTTTCCAGTATGCATAGGGGGTTGGACATCCAATATTTGGATGTGGAATTTTTTATGGATAGGCAAAATCAAATACAACATAGGCCATTTTTTTAAGCTGACTTGCTGTCAACAAATTTTTGCATGCAGCCAGCATGCATTCTTCCCAGCTTATAAAATTTTTGCCATTTGGGGAATGTAAGCATATTTTTCATATACATCAGAGGTAGAGATGAAGGCAAAATATTGGCGTCTTGTTTATCAAGATGAACAAGTGGGTCATCTTTTTCCAAAGGCAATGAAATTTTCATATGGCAGATATTTGAATCTCAAGGAACTGTTAAATTTGAGATATTCTTCAGCAGGGGGTCAGTTAGGCACATTTGCATGTGGTCATTGCAAGATTTGCAACAGGGTTAGAAATTTGGTGGATTTATTAATGGAAAAAAGTTTGTTTCTAAGGAGTGTGTTTTGTCCATTTCTTGTGGAGTTGTATATATTTTGAGTTGCAATTGTAAAGAAATGGTATATAGGCAAAACCACAAGAATGGTGAAGATGCGTGTGTTAGAGACAAGGGAGACATTCGTAATGGCAATTTTAATAGTCCTGTAGCTGAACATTTTTGCATAGTACACAATGGGTCAAGTGATTTACTAACATTTAGTGTAATAGGATGACCCTTCTTGACAAGAGAGGGGAGACATTAATAAAAGGTTACTTAATTTGGAGAGTAAAATGATTCTTAATTATGACACATTACATCCGAAAGGGTTCAGTTTGGAAGAAAATTTTACTGTATGTCAAAATGTATGCATTTTAAGTCAAATGTTGAGTATCTTTGTAATTTTGATTTATATTGTTTAGAAGATGAAAGAAATGTATTAAGATTATAGAATAGAATGTTTTGTAAGGAATACATCTGGATAAGACTGTTACATATATAATTTGTGTTAAAATATATGACATGGTAAAGTGGTAATTATTGAAGTACCAGTAGGTGGCACCAGGTATAAATACAGGTTCAATTTTATGATTGTCATCCTTGGAAGGTGAAATTCCGAGGTACAGGATGTTACATAACAGTAAAGAACTTTGAACCTAATCATCTGGATGCTTGGTGTTTTTTTGAGTTGTTCATTGCATTTGACGTTTTGATGTTTCATTACTTTATGGAAGTTAGTCATATCCTAGGAAACAGAATCCTGACAAGCCTGCAGAATGAGTCAGACCACTTTCATCTCGAGAACATTTATATGCAGACTAACCTCATGCGATGATCAGGTCCTTTGGATTTTTATCCCGGAACAATGCCCTGTATCCTAAGGCAGTTGCATCCATGGAAGCTGTTATATTTACCCGCTGTCAAACTGAATGGTGAAGCCAACAAGCAAGATGTTGGTGGACCACCCAAGAAAACCTTGTGTGTGTGTTGTCATGCGGTCTGTTCATTGTTACAACTGAAATTTGAAGGTTAGTTGCAATGTCTTGTAAAGGCTACTATGAATTTAGGTCCTTAGACCCAAGAATCTGTGGTAGAAAGGCACTGTTGCAGTTTGTTCAGAAAGATGCAGCTGAACCTGAAACTGCAGGGCTACTGTTCAGTGGAAGGCTGGATGTTTAAGACAGAGTGACAAAGTGTAAACTTATGCATATTAGTCCCTTTGATGGTTCCACAGGGACTTTGCAGAGTTCATTGATGGCAACAGCTAGAGGAGAGTTTTCTTCATCTGTATTATAGGTTCATAGATGTTTATTAGGATAACGACCACAAGGGCCTTTTTAAGCCTAGTCATGCATCCTAAATCTCTGACAAGATCTGATACCCTTGATAAGTGTAAGCATGGGCCTGGGAGATGAACCATTTACAGATTACCTGTGTCCGTTAGATACATAGGTGCCAAACCAGGGACGAATTTCCAGTTTCCCATCCAATTGTCCAACTTGCACTTGAATTGGGTTAGGGAGGAACTCTGCTTCACATGGATGGGGAGCCTGTTCCATAGATGGGGGATATACCTATCTCTCCAGCAGGTCCTATTTATATAAGATTTAAGTCTTTACAAAGGGTAGTTATGATGCTGTCTGTTTTATGGAGATGAAGGAGGTCCATCAGAGTGGGTCTGACAATGCCCTTTATGCCAGGCATAGATGTCCCCCTCAAAAGCCTGTAGGAGACAGAATACAGTGGCAGGGATAGGGCCTTGAGGCGGTCTGCATATGACATATCACTTAAACACTGCATTCTTTTAGTGAGGAACCTCTGTGGATGTTTAAATTGTTGGATATGCCTGGTTAGGTACATATGAAAGGGGACATTGTACTCAATGACAGGTCTGATGAATGCCAAATTCAGTGGAACAATGACTTCCTTGGACTTAGATGCCATGCCATTGTTTATAAGTTGCACAACATAGAATGATTTCCTCGCCACTGTAGACACGTGATGATCAAAGGCCAGAATACTATCTATGTGTCCCTAGGTCCCTGACTACTGGGTCAACTCTAAGGGGTGTGTTGTCAATATAATAGTTACCAGGGATGGATGACTTCCCTAAGGATACTGTTATGCATTTCTTGGCATTTAGTTTTAGTCCATGGCTCTGACATCAGTTGTCTGCCTGTGTCAGCCCCTCCAGGAGAATATTTGTGTCAGTGTGGGATTCAATGACTGCTCCCTGAGGGGCTCCACTTGTGACTGGCCTCTTTGTTGAGGTGCACTCTCCAATTCTACAAAGAGGTCAGACAAGTGGAGACCGTATTTCAAGTAAGAAAATATTTTGGTTTCTGACAGCCTAAAAGGAGCTGTCCCTGCTGACAAGCATTTTGTGAGCACCCACAGGGGCTGCAGAGAGACCTAATGAAAGAGCCTTGAGCTGAAATGTTATTTCTTATCCCGAGGTGCAAGAACCGTTACCTTTCTTTCCACTTCACTATCTACCTTGATTATAGCAAGCTCAGATGCTCATAAGCCTAGTACTTATTATACAGCAGGAACTTCTTATTGTAACATTTGTTAGTGTCTGTTATGTACTTCACAGATAAAGATTCTAGTTGTCTACTGATGTGCTATGTTCTTCATCTGTAAATATGTTGTAAGTAATTACTATGTAAATTGTTAATCGCTATGTAATCCAATGTAACTACTGTCTATTTTAACTGTGGAGCTTTTCTCCCGGGCCTCCACTGAAAATGGACCTACATCCAGTCGGACGCTCCCAGTCAACAAATATAAATAAATAAAAATAAATAAATAAATAAATAAACTTCCTGAACTCCTTTCTACCTTGATGTGAAAGCATTCATCTTGGAAATCTAGAGAGAAGATCTAGTCCTGCAATGCCTGCATCATGTCTATCCAGAACTTTATTTTTGAATGAAATTACTGAGATTGCTGAGGTGCAAGACCAGTGTAAGGCCCTTCATTTTCTTTGAAACAAAAAAGAACCTTGAACATTATCTGGACCCTTTCTGATTTGGTGGTAACTCTTGGATTTTTTTTTTTTTCTGCTTAGTGGTTGAAAACCTTTTTTCTGGCCACTATCTTCTGCTAGGTGTGTAACACAACAAACAAACTAAAATTTGATATTAATCTATCTGAATCCATTAGAAAACTCACATCAAACTTTCAAATATCCAAAAAGAATCACTCCCCACCAGGTAAATGCTCCTTGTACCAAACACAATCCGAATAAAACAAACCACATCATAGAATCAACAAGGCACATCACAACACATAGTGTTGAATATACAATGGATCAAAAACCACCTCCCCTAAATCAAAGATAATATATAATATGTACATATATAAAAATAATAATAATAAATATATATAAATGTACATACTAAAAAATAATATATATATAAAAATATACATATATATATATATATATATATATATATATATATATATATATATATATATATATATATATATAAAACATATATTTAACATAATAAAGATGTGTCATTTTTAGTTTTCCTCTCAAGAAGAAGGTCAAAGGTACCTTTCTCTCATTGAGTCTAATCCTAACAACACACCTGGACTCTGCAGTTTCATCCCCCCTCTCATCCCCCCCAAACTATGATGCATAACATCTAGCACTTTGAAACAAAACATAAAACATGTGCATGTTTAGATAAGGAACCCTAATGGTAAAAGTGTTCCCTAATCTGTCCCTTCAGCTTCCTCCCCCATGTAAAAGCTTCCAGGAGGTGCAGGTGTTACAGGATAGACCACATGGAAGAATTACAATCAGCAAATAATTACTGACCTTGTATAATATACCATTATACTTGGATGATAAACTGGACAATACTGTCAATAATATGCAATGCAATTAAATGGGCATAATGGGTAGCAGTACCAACCTCTCTCATCAGTGTTGGAACCCAACTTAGGATAAACATACATATTTTCTTCAATTTGTCTATTTCTTATAAACAAAACATGGAGTGGCACCCACAACATCTCTTACATCCGGGTCAATCGTTAACACACCCCAGTGTGACCTAATGACATCCTTCAAATACCATCTCTCTCCCTCCTATTACCTATGTTACTCTGACCATTGACATCTGAATAATTCATCGCACCCTCTGAAAAATATGGTGCAGCATCACTATCCCTCAACACAGAAAGTCCTTCTAACCGCTTTTCTATATCAGAACTCTTATACTCTCTATCCCTAAACCTCTGACACAAGTCCCAAACACCATCTTCAAAACCTACCTGACTAGGATTGTACGGGAGGTTCTGTAAACCTGGCCTCTCACTATATTGCCAAACATATAACCAGGATGCATACTATGTCTGTGAAGGAAGGCATTCCACTGGCAAGTCTTCCTATACACACCTGTATTCAAAAGGCCACATTCCAGCCTCTGAACATAAACATTAAGAAAAGCAATCCAAGTCTCAAAGACCTCATAACTAAACTTCAGGAACTGTGTCAAACCATTAACCCTCTGTATAAACATGGATAACTCATCCTTAGAGCCTCTCCAAATGAAAAACACATCATCCAAACACTTATAAAACATAACATGCCTAACATACCCCTTCAATTTAAACAAAAATTCAGTCTCCCATGCAGCCATGAAAAGGTTGGCGTAGCTATTGGCACAAGAAGTGCCCATAGCTACGCTATCCCTCTGCAGGTAACACTGCATGCCAAAACAAAAAATATTATTCTCTAATACAACTTCTAAAAATAACATTATTCGATCCACCACATCACTGCTCAGCTCAGACCTAGCCTTCAGATAATCAGACACTAACTGTACCCCTTCCCTATTCGGGATAACAGTAAAAAGAGATTGGACATCTATTGTAACCATAAAATAAGAAAGATCAGCAGGAACCAACCTCATACACTCATATAAATCCAATAGGAACTGTTTTGTATCCCTTAAGATATGACCATTAGCATCAACCACAGGGCGCAAATGCCTCTCCGCATATAAAGAAAAAGGTTCCGTAATCCACCCTCTGCCAGCAACAATAGGTCTCACAGGTGGACATACACCATCCTTATGGATCTTGGGTAGGCCTTGTATTACTGGCAGAAGGGGTCACTAACAAACAAATAATCATACAACTCTCTTGAAGTAGCTCCAGTCCTAACCAAATCATCTACCATCTCCCAAATCCTCCGTGTGTGCATATCAACCATACACCGCTCTATCTGGGAGTAAAACCTCTGGTCCATTAACATCAATTCCATGGAATCATTATAAAACCCAGTGTCCATAACAACCATGGCACCCCCTTTGTCAGCAGGTCTAATGACAAGAGACGTGTCCCTTCTTAACTGTTGCAGAGCTCTCCTCTGTAAATATGTCAAATTACCCCTCCTTACACTGGACCTACAGACCTTCTTCTCCATATCATACAAGTCATTCTCTACTAATTTACTAAAAGCAGCTACTAGTGGTGGCACCCCTGGTGTATAAACACTAGGCCTTTTAAAAGATTTCTCGTCTGACACCTGTACCACATCCTTAAACTCCAATCTGAGGCATAAATTCCTAACAAACAATTTAAACTGCACCAAAGTATCAACATAATCACTATTGCAACTAGGTATAAAGGTCAACCCTTTTGATAAAACACCTAACTCATCAGGTGTAAGAGGGTGAGACGAGATATTATGTACTAATGCTTCCCAGCCTTGTTCCACATCCTGTTCAAATTGTGGTTCAACTGGGAGTCCGCTGACAACTTCCTTTTTGTCCTGCCCCTGCTCATAGACCTCAATCTTCCTCCTCCCCTGTACATCTTGTTGATGGGAAAAGGGCGGTTAGTAGCCCCATCACCACCCTGATCAAAACCAGGAGAGGATATACCATATGTAGAATGAACCAGTTCCTTCCTTCTAACCACCAGCTCAAAATTCGGATTACCAGGGACAGAGCATTCAATCATGCTAGATCCTTGGTCAGAAGAGGATGGATCAGGGCCTCTCCCCACTACAGCTGAACTAGAGGGTTCTATATTATTGGAAACAGCATTATCGAAAACCGTCTCCACAGATACAACAGTAGTTGATTTACTGAAACCATTTCTATCAATCACATTTTCAGTCACATTAGCAATTACATTAGTGTCACCATCTCTATTACAGCCATCAGATACATCCCCATGTTGAGACTGAACTGTCACTAAACATATGTCCCGTATTAAAAGTCCTCGGCCATGAAAAGATCTGGCCTAGTCTGAAATCGTCCATATCTCTTTTAAGCTTGTGCTGTTCTTGTGCCAACAATCATCTCTCATACAACTGTACAGTATCTAACACAGAGTCAGTAAACTTATTAACAACATCCACTGGGAACGATGACATAGCTCTGTTGCCTCTTAATGCTCTCACGCATCTCTATTTCCTCCGGTAAGAAAAACTCATTTAAAATGGACATGTATTTGAGGCTTACCTCTATATTTGCTTGCTGCCATCTGAACAGTAACTATGGGTACAAATTACCCTTAGTGGGCATTTTCAATGCCCTTAATCCCCTTGGTACGATCCTCTGAGAAATGCAGACTTCAAAATACTGCTGTTGGGTCTGCAACCACTTCAATTTCAAAAAATCAGCCTCCAATCTGGCAGTGCACGTGCGCAGTTCAACCCTATCAAATGGCTCAGCCGAAGTCACTGTTCCTCCCACATCAATTAAAATGGCTAGATCTCCCTCAATATCTTATCTATACCCAACTTATTCTCACCCACCACTTAGTTTATCGGCCTGACAGAACCCCAGCCTTGCAGCAATTACTCCAACCATATGTTAATACTCAACAACTTTGTTCTATATACAAAACCCTTCTACAAGTCTCTAAAAGTATTAACAAGGCTGGGTATTCCCATTACTCTCATCATATTTCCAAAACTTGGAACACAATTCTGCAACATATTTTAAGCACTACTAACCCAATTCAATTCAAGAAACAGTTAAAAGGCCACCTATACAGTAGATGGATTTGTTCTTGTATCAAGCCAGATTAATTACCCCCCCCCCCCAGATTAGTAGCCTTTTATGACTTTATCAGAATTCTTTTTCATCCTCTTCTATTTTCCTCTTTCTGCTTGTCTATACTAACCTGACTAATATATCTTTATATACCTTAAAAAAAAAGAAAAACTTTTAAACTCTGTAAATAATGCTTATGACACTATTCTATTATCTTAATGTTATGTTTTCAAAGTCAATGTATATTTGTATTTCTCTTTTTTTTTATTAATGCATGTTTTTCTGTATATTAATGTACATGGCATTTATGGAGCTTTTCTCCCCAGGGCTCCACTGAAAATGGGCTTATACCAAGATGGACTATCCCGGTAAACAAATGTAAATAAAGAAAACACTGAGAAAGTGTGAAAAACGTAGGACTCAAATAAAGGTCCACTTCTTCTCATCGGCCTAATGTTGTTGCCTTTCATCCAACCATTTTGCCTAAATTGAGCTATAGCACTGTGTCCTGCTACTAGTAATCCTCTTACTACCTCTCATATGACATGTTCTATTGCACCAATATATGCTTCGTACTCACATTATCTTTTGCTTAACATAAATTCTCTTTCCATCTACTAACAAACTCCAACTGTTCTTTCATTCCCACTTATACAATACACAGCTATAAGTATTACACAGGCATCTCACTTTATAAATTAGTTTGTCTTGATTTATTGTAAATTGTGCATATTACAAATGTGTATACATTTTAAAATTGTTGTTATCTATTAATGTTACTTCACAGATGTGTATTTTCATTATAATGTTGCTATCACTTACTAAATGTAATTTTGACGTTTTTTGTATTCCCTAGCTGAGACTGAAACTGGTTATCTTTGATCAGTGCTCTAACCTGGTAAACAAAATTTAACTGCCTCCATAGTGGGGAGAGTAAGGCAAGCCCTTGGGCATCCAAAAAGGAGGGCTGCAGAACCACTGATTAATTTATTAGACTATTTCTGCCTTACGGTCAGCATCTCTTCTTATTGCCATTGTTCCCATGTTAGCCTTTTATAAAATGCTGTCCAAAGTCCCGTTGCCTCTTCTTAAACCACAACTTCCTGACACTCATCTAATTCCAGCAGTGTGATAGCTGAAAAATGTAGCTCTTAATATCAATATACATAAGCACCCTTTTCGCTTACTTTTTTACAACCTGACTTTCACTGTAGGAATATATAACTTGGTGCCTTGGAAGGGGGTGTTGATTATGAATACTTTGAAGTTTTCAGCAAAGTTATACTATATGAGGCTATGCACACCTACAAATGACAATGCCTGAACCAGCTACTTGAGGTATTCCATTGATTGATTTATTATTAAGTGACATGTAGAAGTTTGAAACAGTAGACATAGCTGCCACCAAGGACCACAATTTCTTATGCAAGCCTCCATGTGTCAACTTCTTCAATATGCCATACATCTGTTCTGTTAATACACATTGAAACCTAATCATCTGTTATGTAATTTGAGTGCCTGCTGGAGATGGCAGAGGAGGGAGAGCAGTGAAGGTGCTGTGTGCTTGACTGTCTAATAGTGAAGGGAGGACATCTCTCTGAGGAGCACATAGTGCATCAGTTTCTCTTCCAGAGACACGTGTAACATGTATATTGTGTTCATTCTGGGATGTTGGGTCATTTGTGGGCTTGTATATCACTCACAGATGTGAATGACAGTTTTATGTTATATCCATTGTATGCCTTGATAGGAAAATGCTTACTATGCATATGCAAGTCTTTGGGATGCAAATAAGAAATCTCCTTTTGGCTGTCTTACTGACTTAACTCCTCTCAGTCAGCCATTGTCCCAGTAAGGGAATGAATGGGTCATTTGGATGAAGGGGGGTAAGAGGATGGCTATGAAGCATTGAGGGTCCAAGAAAGGTCTGAGATTTTCCTCTTCATCACTCTGTAAATACATGCAAAGTATCTGAAACTGACTGTGTTCTGTGACTCAACTCAAGCACTATTTCTCTTTGATCTCCTTCCAATTTGTGCAACATGTTTTTTCACTCTAATGCCTCTTCCTTGTGTAGGAATGACCATGTTCCACTGCCTTTTGAGCTGAATTAACTTGACCTTTTTAAGGCTGTTTATACTGCATATACATCTCAGTTTTCTCATTCACTGTCTTTATAGAATCTAGACTCTGCTGTTCTTTGATTTTATCTATAACAACTTCTCATTTGACTTCTCATTTTATTTATTTGCAGAAACTAATTTGTATTGGGATTGAATATGATTCATAACTACAATCATAGCTTTTCCTTGTGTGATTATCAGGTCCTGTTGTATCCCTGTAATGTTGCTTTGCTGTGCACTGACAGTTCACTGCAGATCATATTTTGCTTCAGTTCTTGCTGCGTTGTAGTCACACTTCCATTTATATGACCTGTAATGCATATTCGTTTCTTGCTGCATGTTTTTTATTTGCTGTACATTTTTTGGTGGTTTTCTGTTGCAAAGTTATTCCATGAAAAAGGGTGCCTGCTGCCTTCTCCATATATTTCAGTCTTTGTCCTGCCACAACTGATAACACTTTGTAAAGTTTGTTCAGACCTTGCCAGACTCTCAAGCTACAGTTTTCTACAAACCAATTTCAATATTTTTTTAAATTTATCAGCATTTCTTGTAGCAAACAAAATTGCTTTGAATCTTTACTTACAGAACATTAATGTCCGTTAAAATGTAACTTCTGAATATACACCTTTAATCAGTGCTTATTCATGCACACAGGTTTTCTAGGCAACATTCAGCAGTTATTGATAACAAATATGTTTTTTGGTACAAAATTCATCAGTATTTTCTACAGTACAAATGTCATAATCAAATAACAAGTGCTTTTTGCTTCAGCACTTTAAATTTCTTTCCCTTGGAGTGAGGTGTAATATACCTCCTAATTGTCCTTGACTTTGTTGGATGTCCCTGATGTTGCCTCATGTTTTTGCCCTGTTACTTGTAAAATGTTTGATTTTCTGGTAAATCACTGAGGATTACAGTCAATCAATATATTCATAGATTCATCGATTCATAGATATTTCAAGATCACTGAGTCATTCACGTGTAGCCTGTACCCTCTCTCAGATATATCTTCTTTCACCATGAGGGTCATACCAGTCATTTGTGGAGTAAATTTGAGGACACCCATTCAGTTATCTAGTTTAAGTTTAAAGACAATAGTGAGTCACAGTAACCAACATGTTGGGGAAGTTTATTCCAGAGGTTTGGAAAGCAGTAGGTTATAAACATGTCCTTTCACCATGTTTTGTGTATCTGCTGATGAAGATGTAGGTCCCTGCTTCTAGTATTAGTGGTGATATTGGATTTACAGAAAATTGGTGGTCCAAGAAAATTGGTTTTATAATGGTGCAATAAGCAAGACAGAGGCTCCCTCAAAATGGTATAAGACACTAAGTAAAGGGACAGAACTTCCAACTTTTCTCAGTAACTGAGGGTATTTAGGCATGTGGTCTGTTTGTTTAGGAACATTTGGAGCCTTTGTAATTGTTTGACATGTGTTGTGACATACTTCCATAAGGGACACTGTACTTCATAAATGGCTTGACCAATGCTGAGTATAAGGGACTGATTATATCTTTAGACTTTGAGACCTTGGAATAAATAAAATGATTTCCTGACACTTGTTGTCACATGATGGTCAAACAAGAGGGAGATAACCCAAGTTCCTAGGTCCCTGACTACATTTTGCTTTTGCAGTGGTATGTTATTGCCACCCGGCACTCATATATTTGTGGGCACTAAACCTTACCATAAGCCTATTCCCATCCCTGCTCCTAAAACTTACCCTACACATTATGTTACTAAAAACCCTTTCCCCTTAAAGTACAATACAAGACAAAAAAGAAACAGAAAAATACCCAATATCAAACTTGCCAAATAGGAAATCCATCCTCTTACCTAACCTTAACCCTACCCACAAACACTCACACATACACAACAAACACTATAACATTTTCAGCCAAACATTCATTCATTGCATAGTCCTACTTACAAATACTATAAAAATGAGCTTCCAGTCCTTTGAGCATTCAGTCAAATGCACCTATGATATTTTGTGCTTTAAGGGTTTTTACTGCCTCAAATCTTTTCAGTCAAATATGCTTTAGATTTCTGCAAAATAAAATGATTTATATATATGGAATAAATGAGACACAATGGTGTGATATATACTGACTCAGCTGTTATAACCATTGCTGACAACCCAACTGACCTCCACTCAACTACCCAGGCATCCTTCCACACCACTGAGACTTGGCTTAGTGATAAAACTAATACTTAATCCAAAAAAAAAAAACTAAGCTCCTACTTTTCCTCCCTAAAAACATCACCACAGTCAAAAGTACATTTATCATCTTATCCTGCAACAACACTATAATCTCAGCTAAATCTAGCACTAAATTGCTAGGTGTTGCAATAGATGATCAGCTTAAGTTTGATCTCCATATTACTAACTCAGCAAAAAGAACTCATCAGAAGCTTGGACACATTTTCCTAGCGATAAATACTTAACTAACACTGCCCGAATAACTCTCTCCCAGGCTTTATTACTCCCAACACTCCTGTACAGCTGCCACATATTCACAAACCTAAATTCTACACTTATTTCCATGCTTGAAACTACTTATAATAAGATCTCCAGATTTGCAGCTAACCAAACCTACAAGTCACACCACTGTTTAGCACTACAGCAACTAGACTGGCTAGAATTCCCTCAGCTGCTCCAGCTATACCAACTAGAAATCATTCACTTTACCCTCTATCTACTCTTCTTCTGCCCCAGCCTCTCCACTGTCATATCCAAATATTCCCCTGCTAGGATGCTACGCAGCTCAAATCAAGAATTATTAGACATATACAAACCCAAAACCAAAATAGGCTGCCTTCTCTATAACTATAATGCAGCTACATCCTGGAACCAACTTCCCTTGGAAATAAAATCCTTCCAGCATAGCAAAAGTTTCAAGTTAGCCACAAGGAAATACCTAAAAACAAAGTGGTCTTGCCAATGTAGCCAACCACCCTGAAACCACCATCCTTTCACCTATTTCACCACCTCACTCTTAATGTATCTCTAACACTATTCCCCTGCCTCTTCTACCTCTTCCCTTCCTCTATCTCCAACCACTCTTAATTCTTACAGTCTCAAAACAACCTACCTATCTAGTCTGTCTCCTATACTCTACCTCCCCTACATCTCTTACTAGCCATTCTTACTTTCCTTTCTTGTTTCCAAACTCCTATACAACTAGATCCTACCCACTTTAAATAAGCATCTGCCTAACTATTAACTAATTTTGCTCTAAGCAGCTTAAATAATATTGTAACTAGTCAGATTTTCTTCTGCTAATTCTTTAAAACCTTGTTTATAACAACTCACATACCTGTCTGCCAATTTTAATACTCTGTATAACTGAATTGCCTGAGGAGCTTTTTTTTCTCCCCAGATCTCTGCTTGGAAGATCCTATAGCTTATTGTTACTACTATGTTACTAAAATTTAATAAATTGTTTTCTAGTCCTGAGGAGCTTTTGTCTCCAGGTCTCTGCTGAAAATGAGCCAAAAGCTCAGCTAGACTAATCTGGTTAACAAATGTAAAATAAATAAATAAAAATAAATAAATAAAGAAAAAAAAAATATATATATATATATATATATATATATATATATATGTGTGTGTGTGTGTGTGTGTGTGCGTGTGTGTGTGTTACTGCAAAGGTAATATAGCGAGGAATGCCAAATCAGTGAGTCACAAAATGCATTCTTTACTTGTGCTGTATATGATATTAAACATATGTAACTCTAGACCCTCCCTTCATATTCCATGGTATTAGATTTGTTTCAAATTGGAGGATGGATTTGTATAGTTTTGCAAGAATGGAGAAATGATAAGAGCTATATAAAGTGTTAATTCTATATACAGTTATATGCCAAACAATCTTTGCAGTTGAATCACTCTGTTTTATTTTAATGCTATCCATGTTAACTTCTTAAGAAATGTAGAAAAGTACCTTTTTGTGTCTCATTATGCTCATCATATACATGAATCACTATACATTTTGTAAATTTTCATGCTGAACACTTATCACTCATCCTATTATATATATTTTTTTATTTAAAAGTATTCACCTCTGCTTGTTAAACATGAAAATAAACATGTAGTTTAATGTTTTTCTTTATCAGGTTGCCTGCACACAAATACAGTTGTTTACAATGTACAGATTTACTGTTCAAAAATAAGTATTTTAAGCATTTTACTGTATGATTTACTTAACTTTCTCTGCCTGTTTCTTTTGCTATGCATGAGAGCCTTACAACATTCTTGAGCACAATTCACTTGTTTAAATTACCTTTGTGCTATATTTTGCCACCGAAAAATCAAAAAGCTTCAAAAAGAACTCTTTCTCAAGCCTAGAACACAGATTACATCACTGTAACAGCATGAATAGACATGCAGCATGACCTTTGACCTCTCAGCATGCTCAGATGATATCTGAGGAGAATAAGGAAGTTACTTCCACAGAATTGCTGAGAATAAAAGGACTATTAAGAAATAAAAGGATTTGCTTTAAGTAAGTGCTAAATGCTGCACATTGTTATAGAAATGTTTTTTAAATGGTAAATGATATTTTGACTTTTGTTAAAATGCATATTCAGTGTTTTAATTACTTGCAACAATGCAGATATTTAAACAAGTTTTTAACTGAAGTTCACAGATAGGCTTGCAGAAAGGCTTCTATGTGTTTAGTTAATAGTTAATTGAAAATATTTAGCATACAGAAAGATTTTTTTATTTGTCTGTTTCTCTCCTTTTCTGTTTATGATAATTATTGTGCTTTCCTCAGTTTAACTGACTTATTTATATCCCCAGTTTGATGAAAGTAAGATATGTATTCTTTTAAAAGACCAAGGTTCTTATTTAACTACAATCTGTAAAAAAAGTACCAGCTCTCATAAATTTACAGAGAGAGTTGCTTACCAGTTTCTAGATACCTGCTTTGTTATCTAGCTTTAATAACTAACCTTTTTGAATATAGTTTATTCTAAGATACATATGCACAGGTCAGTAATCTTGAACTTTGGTATACATTTGTAGTTCATATGCATTGTTCTATCTAGGTATATAGGTATAGCTCTATATGACTAACACACAACCACTCTTAAAATATTACCTGGATATGTGAACTCTTTCCATTTTGTTGTGATCACCCTTGCACATGTATTGAGACATTTTTATTGCTGACAGCAATTTTGCAACCCGTTACATTATGTTTGCATAACAGTATATAGAGGTCTGAAGTATTCAAACTTACTTTGTCTGTGTATCTATAACATTTGCTGTTCAACTGTTGCATATTACTGTGTTGTCTGTGCCATTTATACATGTGCATGTTTATAGTTGTCCCTAGCATATGTACAGAAGTCAGATGTTAGTAATTTCTTCATTTATTATTGCCAAGACTTGCAATACCTGTTCTTATTAATTTACAGAGATAGTTACTTAATAGTTTTTGGATAGCTATTGTGCTGTCTAGTTTAAATCTTAATAGCTTTTACTCAAAATTGTTGATAGGTCCATGTTTTTTATTAACTCTATCTGGAAAACTTTTTAGACTCATAGCTAAACATAAGCTACCTAAAGGCATTACTATTTTCCTACTCTGGTAACAATACACTAGGTCTTTTGTTTTAAAATTACTCTCTGATTTGGTTGTACAAAGATAATTACTTCTAATATACATAATTATCACAAATAACATATTAACTTTAATTTCACTACTCAAATCAGTAACAATTCTAAGGAGTAGCCTTTTATTTTTCTCACTTCTTATTACATTCTATACAGTTATTGTAATGGCAGTAGCACAGAATGGATGTAGATTACTTTTCCTTAGGATGGACGAAGGTGGCTTTGAGGAATGTCCCATTAAACCAGGAATTAAAATATTCCATGTTTAGACATGTAAATAGTTTTAAATGTTTTATGGTTATACTCAGTGCTCATGTTATGTTCATAACAGAATCTTTACTATCTAACACAATCTATAGGAATGTTTTCAAATAAATGTTTGTCTTTAAATGTAAACGGACTCAACAATCCTATAAAGAGAGGAAGCTTAACCAAATATTTTCTAAACTAAGAAAGTAAATATTGCATTCTTGCAAGAAACTCATATAATAGAAGAAGATTTGAATAGGATGTCTTTTAATGGCTACTGTACACTTGCAGAATCTCATTTTTGGACCAAAAGAAGAGGCACCATGATATTGTGGAGGAAAACACTACCAGTATCTAAAATAATCGACACATATTCAGACAAAAATGGCATGTTCTGCTTATTTATTCTAGCAATAAATAAAAAAAACTAATCACATTAGCCAATACTTATTGGATACCCAGTGTTGGTGCTGCAACAGCAAATAAATATCTTGACTTGCTTGCAATCAAATCTAAGGGAGAAATAATATATGCAGGTGATTTTAACTGTATTCTCTCCAGAAGTAACACTACTAAATGTGATAAGTTTAAGATATCTGCACCTGCTAAAAGATTGAACAACTTCATCAATAATTCAAATATAAGAGATATTTATGAAAAAATAGAACCCAAATCCCTAAAATACACACATTACTCATACAGATTCAGTACACAAACAACCATCGATAAGGTATTGGTTACAGATTATTTATTCTCAAAAATTCAGGAAGTTTTCATTAGCTCCTGTCCAATGTCCAACCACAATGCTATTTTCTTTAAAATCCACATGAAATCTAGTCATCTAGTATATTGGCAAAGAATACAGGCATACATTGTTAAGATAACCCGGTTTAAAGAATGAACAGTTACTGAAAGAAATCAAAATATTTCTAGACATAAATGACAATGATAGTACTTCTAAAGTTATTGTCTGGGATATGCTGAAATCTTACATTTTTGGTAAAATCAAAAGCTGGTACCTAAACAACCGAAAGGAATGGGATAGTATGCTATCGAGAAGACAATCAAAAATTGATGAACTAAAAAGAAATCTAAATAATAAAGACATAAACACAAATACAGAACTGAAACAATTAAACCTTGATTACATGGCATGGAAATTGTTAATCACAAAGTGGCAATAAATTTAGAAAGACTCAAATTACAGTCTTACTCTGCTATCCCAAAAAACATGCATAGATTAGCTGTGAAATCAGAAAACTTAACAAATGTTAAACATATAAGGGAAATTGTTGATGAAACTAAAAATTAAACTAAAATTGTAATAGAGTTAGAAGATATTCTAGAGACTTTCAGAAAACATCACAAAATAATAAATAACATAAATCCAAATATTAATAACAATGTCCCAAAAGATAACTTCTTAAATGAGAACATAGGCAACAAACTATCAATAGAACAGAATGCCAAACTTTTTAAACCAATAACATTAAGTAAACTAGTGTACTTAAAAAATTACATTCGGTCTGTACCAAAGCATTGACTCAAAAACCTGCTAATTACTGATCACTGAAACATGTGCTACCATGTGCCCTGCATGAACAAAAAATCCTGTTCTCCTAGCACTTTACTGATGATAAATCAGGATTTAGTGAACAGTGATCAATGAGTCCCGAATTGACCCTATTCTGAAAGAACTCATAAAATGAATGTCCACTAGAAATCCACTGACATGCTGGTGTGCATAGGCTAAGCACAAACCTCGGCAAATACAAAACTATAGCCAAAAACAAAAAAGATATTTTTGAGGCATGATATAATTAGGATTCATTATTATCCATCAAAGAATTATTCTTTGACAGACAAATGCCAAATGCATGAACGCGATTCCCTGAAAACCATTTCTGTAAACAGGATTTTGAGGTTTTTTTTTTTTACAGGGGGCAAGTCCTCCCTGCACCCCCATCTGGGGAGAGACCCCTACATCCCCTAAATTATATACACCAACTGCATGGTCACACAACAGTGTCAAAAGTGCAACAAATGCCATTTACTGAAATTTCAGTGATTCATTGTTGATGTTGCCTTCTATCAAAGCATAATCCTTTGACAAATGTTCATGTTCTCTATAATCCATGAATTCTATAATTTTCTTGGCAAACTAATTTAAACAAATTTAATTATTCAAACCTATATATAACTGAAAGTGTATTTATTCAATACTTGCTAAATGAAGAGAAGGTATATTTTATACACACACACACACACACACACACACACACACACACACACACACACACACACACACACACACACACACACACAAAAAAAAAAAAATGAAAACTACCAACAAAGAAGCCAAAAATCTGAAACTACAAAATCCTGAAACTCAAAAACAAGGAAAACATACAGACTCACCCTGTGCTTTTGCTATTGTATTATGTAAGGTGTGGTGTTGGGTCATGGTAAGTGTGCCAGTTGGTTTTGGTTTAGTGTTAGGGGTTAGGGATGCTTTAGGAGTTAGGGGTATGCAACAGGGTAGGCTGCATGGCAATAAAAATTAAATAGGTTGAAGCGGGTTAAGTGGCTTAAGTTATAGGTGAGTGTATAGGGGGTGGTGCTTAGAAGTTTAGGATTAGGGTTAGTCAGGTCAGGTAGTAGATATTAGTGTCTTTATAGTGACATATTAGTATTATTTGTGTTTTCAGGATTTTTGTGTTTTTTGAGTTTCAGGATTTCAGTCTTCAGTTTTTCAGGATTTTGATTTTCAGTCTTATAGTGTTTCAGGCTTCTGATAGGGAACCCACACACACACACACACACACACACACACACACACACACACACACACACACACACACACACACACACACACACTCACACAGCAGGTATAAGTGGGGAGTTCTGATGTTAGATATGTAATATATTTTGTACTGCAGGGATAAGAAACACGTTTTCTGATTAGTGGAGAAGCACATATCATGAAACATGTTTGTTTCACACACTGAGCAAGATATTTTACATGGCTAATATCAGACCCTCAAATATTTTTGTTGTTTTATTATTATTTACTGTTATATATTTGTATTGCTTTCAGTCAGATCACTGTCTTAGTCTTATTTTCCACTGCAGCAGCACCATCTTTATTATGTTTTAATTTCTGAATGGATCTCATTGGTTTTGTGAAATGTGTCTTTCTGCTGGTTTTAAGTGTTGTTGAATGGAGAGGAAGTGTGTTTTTTTGGCTTTAGAGTTTCATTTGAGTTTCATAGCTGCCAAGAAAGGGAGGGGGATTAGTGACTGTATTATTTTTAATTTGTTACATTATTATTATTGTTTGAATGACTTTTTTGTAATTTCTATATTGGAGTCTAGATGGTTTTAAGACTAGGTTGGGTAGAAGAAATATTAATGGGAAATCTAGTATCTGAATCATGGAGTGGCATTTGTGAACTGTCATATTTGGTTACTCAGTGTGTGTTTGTGGTGGTGGGGTGGAGGTAGGAGGTGGATCACCTTGTCAGCGACCTTGACGCAAGAACATGGCTATTGATTCTCACTTGGATGCTGGATTTCCCAGGTTGGCATTACTTTTCATTGTACTGAGTTTATTTCCTCATGCAGTTTGGCTGTAGCTTCAGGTAGACTGACTGGTGGATACATTGGATTGGTATATTAATTGTAAACACATTGTTTTTATGCATATGAAAAGAGTATTTGCATCTTATTACAGTTTTAAGGTTTCCTCTGTGAACCATCATTTGAGTAGGCATTTTTTTCTTTTTAGGGTCATAGTTTCATCTATCCCATTTGGTATTAGATTTGCCTTACCCATCCCATAGTCAGTAATTATATTACCACTAGTGAGAATAACTGCAATCATACCATAGATAATCTGAGGAGACCCATGCATGGGATGAAGTATTTTGGAACTGCCTCTGTCCATTAGTTGTATAGGGGATATTAATAATACCGAATTGGGATTTCTTTCAGACAATTTTTATGTCTTTGCTTGCAGTTACTTATATGTTTTCTTTTTATATTTTAACTTGGACTTTCAGTTTATTTTCTTAGATTTGATTTGCTTCAGGTTCCAAGATCATTCTCTTTACTATTTTGTGTGACATTCTATAGAGATTATGCAAGTGTTTTTATATTTGTTATTTTTTAAAGGTATAAATCTTATTTGTGCATTCATTCCCCCCCCATTTTCAGATTAGCTGCTTAAGTGAATGCAGAGTCATGGGGTATCAAAGCATCTAGAGTCTCTCAGCAGGCAGATTACATGGAAACTCATCCTTCATAGAGCACCATTTAATCACAGGATACATATGAACACACTCAGTTTTACATGGCAAGCAAACAAATGTGTGTGTGTGTGTGTGTGTGTGTGTGTGTGTGTGTGTGTGTGTGTGTGTGTGTGTGTGTGTGTGTGTGTGTGGAGTTTGTAGGGATTCACAGGTTCATAGGTGTATAATAGGTGATTGACCACTAGGACCGTAATAAGCCTAACCATGCAACCCAAATGTGACTCACAAATTTGATTTATATAAGGGATGATTTACTGAATTCTTCTGTCCATCACAGACATGGGTACCAGACCAGGAGTTAATTAATGATTACCAATCCATTGGTCCAAGTTGCACTTCAGTAAGGATAGGGAAGAACTTTGCTTCACATGGATGAAGAAGGAGCCTGTTCCAGAGAAACATAAACAGGTATTCACTGAGAAACATATCTGTCTTTCGAACATGTCCTATTTATGTTGCAAGCAAAATTTAGGTCTAGTAGTTCTGATGCTGTTTGTTTTCTAGATGTACAGAAGGTTCATCAAAACAGGGTCCAGGGATGCTTTGTATGCCAGGCAATGTTCACCTCTCAAATATCTGTATGATACTGAGTTAAGAGACAGGGCTTTGAGGTGATCAGTGTAAGGAATTGTATTTACTCCCTGTATTATTTTTAATAAACCTTTATAGATGTTCCAGTTGCTGCATGTTTCTGGTCAGGTACATACCAAAGGGGGCATTATATTCTGTGATAGGTGTGATGAGAGATGAGTACAGTGGCATGATGACAGCTTTGGACCTAGATGCCATGTTCTTGCTTATAAGTTGAGCAACATAGAAGGATATTCTTACTACCTTGAACACATGTTGATTGAAGGCTAGATTACTATCTACATGAGTTCCCAGATCACTGACCAATGAATCAACTTTTATGGGGTGTTTATTGATGATGTAATTTCCCAGGGTGGCTGACTTCCCAAAAGGTACTATAAAACAATTCTTGGTATTGAGTTTTAAGCCGTGGCTTTGGCACCAAACCTTTGTCAATGTTAGACCTTTCTGAAGGGTGTTCTCATGTTGGCGGGATTCAGTGACTGCTCCCAGTTTGCAATCATCTGAGAACTTGGTTAGCCAGAGGCCTTTGATATTGGCTTTGACATCCAAGAAGTAGATGCTAAAGAGGGGTGAGTCTGTGCTGCCCTTGAGGTTTCTGACATAGCTGACGAAGGCCTTATGGTTATCTTTCACCTGGGAAGCAATCTTCACCTTAAAGTTGGCTTTGCTTGACCTAATTAGCCCTCTTAGTGGCCTATTCAGTTTGATGACAGAGTTTTTATCTTTATGGGAATTACCCTTCCTGATTTTTGCCGTATTTTTTTCCTTTTATTGTATATCCTTTTTAATTTGGGATGCCACCAGGGCAGTTTGTTTCTGGGATTGTTACAGGACTTACTTCTAGTAGGTATAGCAACCTTTATACAGCCATTGAAATAGTTGTACAGAGTTTCTGAAAGCAATTCAGCATTAGATGTTATGTTCACAGGGTTTAGAGGGGCTTTGAATTTTGACAAACCATCACTTAATAAAAGGTAGTTTGCCTTGGAATAGTTCCTAAATATTACTGGTTTTAATTAGATTACAGAGCTGATTTTGATATAAAAGGAGACAGCATTATGGTTGGACCTTACCAGGGAGGATGACATATTGGGAGGGGGATGCAGCTTTGTCCCATGTTTGTGAGCATGGAATCCAGCATGTTGGAGCCTCTAGTGGATTTATTCATTATTCGTTCAAGGGTGTTTGGATTTATGAAGTCCAGGAACCTCTGTGCCTGTAGATATGAGGCTGTGTATGATTCCCAGTCTATAGAGGGGTAAAGTATCTCCAATAGGTACATGTATGCATTGTGAGCTTCTTGGGACATGGAGGGTGACATATAGCTGGCTGGTGATCTGCATGTCATCCTATATGACCACTGTATAGGTATGCTATGTTGTTATTGGTGTATATTGAGACACATCCACCTTTAGTCCTTATCTGTGTAGCAACTGGTCTGAAAGTGTGGAAGGCACTGAAACCCTGCACTGCTCGGATACTCTCTGCCACTTTAAATCATGTCTTGATAACTGCACAGATGTTTAGATTCTGAGTGCAAGGAGGGCTTGGATGGAGTATAATTTTTTTTAGACTCCTAGCATTGAGCATTAACAACTTGAGGGTCTGTCGAGATGTTTTTGCTATGTTGGTAGGTGTGTCAATTTGGCATTACCTAAAAAAAGCAGTGTGCAAGTGGATAAAGTATTAGCCAGTATTCAAAACCCTAGAGTGGAGAGGTGCAGACCATCCTTGGTGAAGAGGGATGATCTGTTAACAATGTCTTTCCAAGCTGACAAATATTGGGTCCCCTTAGAATGACACCAGAAAGACAGCCAGTTGTTGAAATCAATATTGTTTGCTCATATTGCTGCATCATCCTTGGTGATGGTAATATGCTGCTCAATGCTAGGCTCATACAGCCTGAGAAACAGTCTGAAAGCTCCATGATGTTTCTCTTCATACAATCTAGGGAGATAGATTTCAGGTCATTTATAACTATATGGACTATGATGGAATCATACTGGTACATGTGGCATAATGACTTGAGTGCGTTAGTGATTTGGCATATTCCTACTCCAGATAAGCAGCTAACAGCTATCTTTTCCTTGTTCAGCCTGATTAGAAGGGCATCAGTATATCTTAAAATGGAGTTCTCTATGATGAGATTGACTGTATTTTGTTTTCAGGAGCATTTTATAAGGTTGTTTCTCAACATCACAGCAGGATTTGCAGTCAAGCTCACCAAACTTAACCTATTAAAGAAATAACATTTACTTTTATTTTTATTTTAAAAATTCTACTGCCTCTTTCTATGTTTGTTGCAAGTCTGCATTCCTTCCTTGTTCTTTATTTTGCTACAAACACTTTAAGTACTTTACTAATTTCATGCCTTAATTTTGTTGCTTGCATTTCATATATATCAGGACTGGCAACAGGTGGTACGATAAGACAGAATTGACAGAGGATGGTAGATAAATGACGATGTACTGCTTGTACCAGTGGGTGGCTGAACTACTGCAAACAGTGCACTAGTTACAAACAGCAGTAAAGACAGCAAATGTGTACTACATGTCTAAAATGCCTTTTGTTGTCCTTTCTTTGACATTCTTATGCAAATAAGAAATATCCAGGCATAACAGAGCAGAAAGTTATAATAATAACGATATAGCGATTCTTTCGCAAGACGTTGTGCAGTTGGGGACTAGGAATACTTAATGGCGTGCCAGTAAATCTGACTGACAGAAGGCAGTGCTTTACAAAACAAAATGTTGTTTCAAATCTTCTATCTTGTAACAAGGTTTTGATACCTCTACCTACCTGGTGAAAAGGACCCCTGCAAACTATTCTAAGCATCTCTTCATATAAAAAGAAACTTGCCGCCCAGTTTTAGGAACCCTGTTACCAAGGAAGCAAGAAAGTACGTGTTATCTTAACCTGGAGGTAAAACCTGAACACTGGCTTAGAACTTGTGTACCCATTGAGGCGCTCTACTTAGCCAGGATATCCAGCAGCCATACCCGCTTCTCTACCCCTTAATATTTATACTTTCTCCTCTCCCTGGGCTATCTCCCATAATTTGTTCATGGAACCTTGTAATTTTTTTTTATTTTTACCTTCCATCTCTGTACTCTAGCTTTGGTTGCTATACAATTTGTGACCACTAGATGGCACCCTGAACTTGGCTATTTCTTCTGTATATCTACCTTTTTCTCCCCAGAAACCTAAAGATCCTGAACCTAATGAAAGATCTGATCCTAATCTAACAAAGAAAGAAGGAACTGTTTCCTGCCCTTTCTTTACCACTCTTTCTGCTACTTTCCACTTAAATAGCACTCAGCTACCCCTCTCCATCTCAACCCCTGTATCCTTCCCTCCTCACTTACCTGTACCAACTGAAAGTACCTCAGTAGTCGGTGCTTACAGATTGTTTTCTGCTGACACTTTTCAGTTACTTGTCTTAACCCGCTCCGTTCGCCCTTCGGGCTCACTTCGCTCCCCTTCCCTACCCCAAATCCCACCCACCCCCAGTGTAGCTAGCTTTATACATCTGATACCACCCCCCCTCCCCTAATCAACGTATCACTTACCTCTGCCAATTAACTACCCATCCCACCCACTTTTACTTCCCTTTAACAACTTTACAGTTGTATATCCTCTCCCTACCCTTTGCACTCTAATCATCCTTTTGATATCTTTATACAACTTTCTCTCTTACAGCCACCTCTATTTTATCTTATAGTATACTCTTCTCTCAATCTTTATTCTTCCTGATATCCTACTCTTCCTAATGGCCTCAATACTAAGGACTACTTACTTAAACCTGTTACTCCTAACTTCTATCATAGTTTCTCTTACTATACCCTATACTCTAACCATTTATGAACATTATTCACTTACTGAACCTCACCACCCCCACCAACAAACTCAGTCTGCTTCTCACTTTAATACCCTCAACCATATAAACATAACCTCCACTTCTATCTATATACTACCAAAATATCATAGATCCAACCATTTAGTTACTTTCAAAACAAAAAAACTTTAAATAACTATTACAAAATTCTAAAAATTATACAAGCGCCTCAACAACACCCCTATTAGATGGTGACATTCATCCAAACCCTGGCCCCAATAACAAAATTGTCAATGACCAACTCAATCCAAATTCTCATACTATAACTATCACAAAAAGACCCACTAACTCTCCCCTGATAGCCCACCTCAACATTCATAGCATTAACAATAACATTTCACAACTTCATGCACTCCTAGAAGTGCACTCATTTGATATCCTCTGTATTACAGAAACTTGGTTAAAGCCCTGAACTCATGACCATGAAATTACCCCTCCTGGATGCAACATCCTGAGATGTGACCGCAAAGCCAAAAGGGGTGGAGGTGTAGACATTCTCTATAAAACAGAACTTCAGGTCACACCCTTCAATGTGCTCCTACCCTTAGATACAAATGCAGAAACCCTTACTGCCAAACTTCAGGTTAACAACTGTAAATCGATTTACCTACTTTGCTGCTATCTTCCCCCTGGTAATAATATCAATATTCTTGAAAACATCCTTAATTGCCTGTCTACTCACCTACCTCAGGAAACCATAGTGCTAGGTGACTTTAATATAGACTGGGCCACATGTAATTCCCCTAATTCTATGACCCACATAAATCTATATGGCTTTTCCCAAACAATAACCACCCCTACTAGAATTCACAAACCAGGCAGTAAAGAAACCATCCTAGACTGGATCCTTATCAACAGCCATCCTGACAAATATAAATCAGGTACCCTTCCAGATGACATTAGTGACCACGCTCTGACCTACATAATTAAACAAAAAACCCATAGCCCTAACTCAAATAACTTCAAAACCTCACGCTCTAAAAAAACACTTTTTTCCAGAGAGCTTCCAGAATGAACTTAAGGCATGTAACTGGTCACCACAACTTCAAAACCTCACGCTCTAAAAAGCACTTTTTTCCAGAGAGCTTCCAGAATGAACTTAAGGCATGTAACTGGTCACCACTACACCATCTTTAACTTGATGAAGCGGTGATCTACTTTAATATAAAATTCCTACAAATCCTAGAATACCATGCCCCCTCTTGCTCTACCCGTATAAGAACCAAAACTGCACCTTGGCTCACTAAAAAAAACAGGCAAAATATCCTTCTACGTAACAAAATCTGGGCCAAATGGAGATCCTCCAAAAACCCATTAGACCACCTTTACTTTAAACAGCTAAGAAATGCCACCAAAAAAGAAATTCTGCTCGATAAAAAAACTATTACCTTCACCTCCAACAAACCCACCAGCAAAAACCACAAACATTTTGGTCAGGCATTAACAAACTACTTAAGCCAGGGCACTCTAAAACTCCTGCCCCATCAGGTATCTCCCATAACAACCCTAAGCTAATTTCTGATGCCTTTAACAACTACTTCATTGAAACCATTCAAACTGTAGCTAAAACAATACCACTTGTTAGCACTAACCCATCAATCACCACAAACATCCCAGTTCCCTCCTTTCATATACAACCCATACCTACATCCCTTGTCTGCACCCTCCTTCAAAAACTCAAACCATGCACCCCCTCAGCTGATGGTCTACCAGCCGAATACCTGCAAATAGCAGTGAAAGCCATTGCCTATCCCATTTCCATCCTTATAAATAGAACAATTATAGAAAGCACAATCCCTTCCATCTGAAAAGTCTCTCATATCATCCCTCTACATAAGGGTGGTACTTGTACTGAGATTTCTAACTTCCGCCCAATTGCCTTACTCTCTCCCATAGCCAAAATAATGGAAAAATGCATCCACCAACAACTACTTTACCACCTTCTCCATAATAACTTACTTGCTAACTGTCAGCATGGTTTCAGGCCATTTCATAGTACCACCACTGCCCTACTATCCTTTTCTGACTGTATAAACAAACATCGTAACAAAAACTCTTTCTTCTGCTCTATTTATCGACCTTTCAAAAGCTTTTAACATGGTTAACCATCACCTACTTATGGACACATTAAAAGCCCTATCCTTTGACCCACAGGCATTACTTTGGTTTAAATCCTATCTAGAAAACAGACAGCAAGCAGTACTCTGGGATAATAACTTATATCTACACCTTCCTGTTAACATTGGAGTACCTCAGGGGTCTATTTTAGGCCCTCTTCTTTTCTCAGTTTTTATTAATGATTTAAATACCAAAATTCCACAAGCCACCTGTATACAATATGCAGATGATTCTCCTTTAATATGTTCTGCTGAGTCCCTTACCTCTCTCCAGACCCTGACCCAAACAATATTTAATCTTGTTGAAAACTGGTTCATGTATCATTGCCTTCTTCTTAACCCCAAATACCAAAATTATTGCTTTTTGCTCCTACTCAAAAGACTGCACAATTTCACTTCACACTAACCTCCAACAATGGAACTATCATAACTCCAGACACTACAACCCGACTCCTAGGAATTACAATAGACCACAACCTTAGCCATGATGATCATATTAACACTACTATAAAATCTGTCAACAGAAAACTTGGCTCCCTTTATAGAATCAAACCCTTCCTTACACCTGATGCTAGAACTACTATAGCCCAGACCCACCTTATCTCTACCCTGTTCTATGCTTCTGCCATTTATACCAATCTATCTAAAAGCAACCTTAGCAAACTCGCAACCAGCTATAACAACATTGCCATATTTGCCACTAGTACCCCTTTCAGAACCCACCACTGTCTCAACCTCAAACAACTAGGATGGTTAGAACTGCAGAACCACCTACTTTATCAGCAATACACCATCACCCAAAAGATCCTTTACCACCCCAAGAATACCCCAATTCTCACTAGTCTGATTACCCTATATAAAAATCTGCCAACACTACGCTCAGCTAATAAGCTTCTAGTTTCCACTATTAAATCAACCAACCAGGCAGGGGAGTCACTATTCACTAACACAGTGGGAAAAACCTGGAACCTGCTTCTAAAGGAACTCACATCTCTTTCTTCCACACCGCTTTTCAAAAGATACCTTAAAGAATACCTTACTACACACTGGCTATGTCCATACTCAAACACTGACTAATATCTAAATCCCCATCTCACTTTCCCTAGACTTCTCTGCTCTGTTGTACTTTTACGTTTACCTGGGTTAACCAGTAACCTTGCCTCTAACTAGTATTTACCAAGATTTCCTTCCTAGTACTTTAATAGAGTTTTCGTATTCGAAATATACTATCCTCCACTGTACTAGATATAAATTATAATGCCTGTACATCTGTAAAAAAAAATATATATATATTTTTAACTTTTTATTTCTGTTTGCTATTTGCATATAATTATATGATATGTCACTGCCTATGCTTGGAGATTTTCTCCCCGGGCCTCTACTGAAAATGGACATATATCCAGTTAGACTAGCCCGGTCAACAAATGTAAAATAAATAAATAAAATAAATAAATAGGCATGCACGGAGTGAACACAAGAAAAAATACAGATAAGTAATTTACAGTACAGATGTCTGTACATGATAACTTCATAATGGAAACATTATCAGAGTAAACTTTTGGAAGAGTAAAACCACACATTTGAAGTTGGTGTGTTGACATTATAGGTGCTGATGTTGCACAGAATGAACTCATCCATGAAAACAAGAGAAGTCTGAACATTCTCACAGATGTCATAATGGTTGCATACTGTAACAGGTAACACACAGCCGTAACTCGGCCATAATGACATTACTGCCAATATTGCTAATTCACAAAAAGCATATGTATAAAGACAATATATACTTGAATATAGCAGCCAGGAAGTGATACAGTGTTGTTGTCCAGCAAGACATCAGTCTTTAATTTTGGCAAAAATGCTGCATTCCCATATATTCCATTTACAGCTAAGTTGTACATAAAGATGAATATGGGCCCATGAAGATGGTTTTTATATACAATGAGTGTTATAATAAGCAAATTAGTTATAAGCATCACTAAATATAGGAGAAGTGAACAAACAAAATGCATGTACAGAATATTTCTGTTTGCCAAGACCAGCCACTGCCAGAGTAAACTATGTGATAACAGCAGGAAATCACCAGATAAGAACAATATGAATTAAAATAGAAACCACACAATTTAAAAAGCATGCAGTCTGGCAGATCCTAGCATAATTTCTTGGAAATTGGTAAGGAAAAGTAAATCACATCTTTTGCTGTAACATTACTATTTATGCATATTAGTTCACAATAAGCAACATACATAAATGTACTACATGTATCTAAACATTACTTTCATTAAAACATATTAATTGCTTTATTGTATATACTCTTAAAGACACTGCTGAAAATATGATTTCAAGTTTTTTTTTTTTTAATTTTAATGTTAATTTTACTTTGGTATTTTCACTAGGTAAGTAAGCTTATTTTCAAGAAATCCAAGGGGCTACAATAACAGTAAAATAACATCAATGTAAAAGTTAGTAAACAGATCGTAAATCAATTAAAAATAAATACATATGTACTGAGTACAATGACAACTTCTTACACCTGTTTTAAAAACAAATGGACCAACAGCTGATAGAATAAATAAATCTTTATAATTTAAGATCTGACATTATCATTTGTATTGATAATATGATGATGCTTCCAAAATAGCAGTTTCCAGTAAAGGTGTTCTAAAACAATGGGTATTTAATAACTTGCAAATCTGAAAAATATTTGTAATTGAATGTTAGTGAAGCTTACCTCTGCAAGGAGTTGCAAAGCAGACATTTCTTAACACATATGTAATGTTGCTCATCTTAATCATAAAGATGGTTATGTACTTCCCTAAGTAGGTGGTTTGCATTCTAGAGGAAGACAAATCATGGTGCTGAGGATGTAACAGAGAGATGGGGGGGAGGAGTTACTGACAGAGAAAGAGAAAGTGCATCCCTGAACACAACACATGCCACTACTCAATTCATGAAAGTCATATCTTACATGTATTTGAAAAGCATGCTGAGTTAAACATGATAATTATAATGTAGAGTTATCACTGAAAATATTACTAGAAATTATATTTCCTGCAATGTCTTTGAGAGTATATTCACTAAAGTAATTAATATGTTTTAGCAAAAGTAATTATTAAATGCATGTAGCACATTGATATATGTTGTTTATTGTCATCCCATATAGCAATAATGTTTTATTAATGATAGTATAAAACATTATTGTTGTACAAATGCAAAAATATTATCCAGTGCCAGCACAATTTACATTTCCATGGAATAATTAATCTCACATTTCTTGCAAATTTGGAGAAGTATTCTTTTTATACAGGGACAGAATAAGGGCAATGATTAAGTGAATAATATTAATACAGAGTCTAGGCTAATCCAATACCACAGCATTAATCATGAAATTTGTACTTTCCATATGGAAAAGTGCTATTTTATTAAATCATCAGTCTTCACACATGAATACTTAGTATTTGTACCATTGTGATGGCTGTAATATATCTCAGAAGTATAACAAACATATTCATTTAGCCCTGTAACACTGCTTGTTGCAAAAATTTAAAAGCAATAGAAGTTTGCTGGTATCACCTCAGACTGTTACATGTGTAAGGATAAGACGAGTCCCTGGGATTCAGAAACATGCTCAAGATGATGACAATTAGCCATACATTGTTTACCTTCTTCTTCCGATGTGGCACAGTGTGATAAATCAGCACTCAGACATTGAATAGTTAGTAATCCTGCCCATTGCCAAGGGATGGCCAATGGAGAGGGAGAGGAAGGCTGCAGTAACAGATGTGCAATGTGATGAATACAGATGCTTAACATAGACAGAGTATGTACCTCTGCATGTTCACACATACACAAAAGCAACAAAATGAAAGAGACGCCTTTTAGCCTTAAAGGGCCCACTACATGCTTTAAATCTGTTTTTTTTTAACCAAGTGAAGGGGTAGAAATTAGAACAAAGGATAGAATGAATAAGGAGACAGCAAGCAGAGGGAAGCACATAGGTCAGGCAGGTAAGGAAGGAATATGATGAGAGGAAAAAGAAGAGTGTTCATTTTTGTGGGGTAGGTGCCTGTTGTCTCTTTTCAACGAAGAAATGTGGAGGTGGAAATATCGGAAGGTGAATGTATGGTAAGAGAATGAGGGTAGGCAGTAGGGGCACACTGAAAAACAGATAACACAGACAAGAATTAGCAGGGAATTGCTGACCCACAGATGGAGGATGACGATACTGGAATTACAAATCTCAGACAAACAAAGGGAAAACAATAGTGATGTGAAGGATTGGACAGTAAACATTGGAGGGCAAGGACACAGAAGTATATAAATAAGATGTTTTATTCTATTAGTTGGATTTATTTGTTCAACACACTTAAAAAATATGAATTTTCCCTAGATTTTATAAATCTTATAACTAATCTATATAGTAACTTGTTCTCTTTTATTAAAATTGGCTGATTTCTTTCTAGCTCTTTCAAAATATTAAAAGATTCAAAACAGGGTTGTCCCTTGTCACCTGTATTATTTGCCCTAGCAATTGAACCTTTTTGTAAACTTTATTACATATAATAGCAACATTAAGGGATTATTGATAGATGAAAGTTTTTGCTGTAAAATTCAGTTATTTGTAGATGACATTTAACAGTAAGTGGTGATGTTGAAGCTTCAATAGAAAATTTAACTAAGTCTATTAATTACTTTGAAAAAGTATCAGGTTTAATGTTTAATCCTGATAAAACAGAAACTTTACATATTAATAAAACATTTAATAATTATTTATGGAACTATAAGAATTTTATTTGGGGCAATTCACAAAGTAATTATCTTGGAATCATTAAATCTACTGCAAAAGACTCAATAGCAGTAAAATATAATAATTTAATAGACACTGTTACTAAAATAATTAAGTGGAACAATTTTTTACAATAGAAGATAGGCAGACTTGCTTTAATATAAATGATAATCCTACCAAAAATACTTTTCTATCTACAATCGCTGATTATTCTCCCGCCTAAAAATCTTTAAGAAATTAAATTCTATTCTAATTAATTTTCTCTCATTCCCAATAAGCCAAGAATATCCTTGGCATGTTAAAAATTGGCAAGAAGGTGGATTAAGTTTTCCAAATATGAATTATATGCCAAATCTATAATACGCAATTTAAAATCTCTATGGTTAGACTTCTCTTATCAATCCACCTGGAAATCCATTCATGAAAGATTAATAAATAGTAAGAGTTATGTTGTAGAATATTTCTCTAAATTTGGAATAAATAAAGTTTACTGGATCTTGAAATACTTACATTTAAATGAAAATAAAAATACTATTCCTCTCCCTCCACTGATCATATCCTTATAAAATGTAAAAGATTCATGAATTCTAATTATATAGGTAAAGATTTATTGTTTTTATTGTTCCCTATATCAAATACTGTGAGTTGTTTGGGAACTTTATTATAAACTAAATGCTAGACCTTAGAAATGCAAATTTAATCTTTTGGCATCAATTCTTAATTACAAATAAATCAAATAATACAGATTATCTTCTTGCAAGACATTTGTTTAGAAAATAATTGTTTGAATATACAATCTTGTAAAAAATACATTGGTGATAAAATCAAAATCTCCATGGATTTTCAGACAAAACATATTCCAAAGATTCTTTAGTTTTTTTTTCAGAAACAGTAGTAGCTCAAATAAGAATAAATCAATAATTTATGAAATAATAAGAGAAGAGTTTGGTTCCACAGATTCATTATTTTGGAATTACTCGACTAATATTAATGAGAAGGTCTTTTCTGATGAAGATAAATACTTAATTCTGAAATATGCAGGAAAATCGACTTCTTCTCTTTATTAGAAAATACATAAGTAGATATTTCTTCACAGAGCTTTTTTAACTCCACATAATGTGGCTTTAATATATAACTATGGGAAAATTAATTGTTGGAAGTGTAATGAAGTCTTTAATGGAGATTGGTTTTGTATAATACTGGATTGTAAAATACTAACTCTTTTTTGGGCTGAATTTAGAAATTGTGCCCAAGCTTTGTGAAAAGATAATTGTTTCATTTCTTACTCCTTTATCTTATTTAATGCTCCAGTTCTGGATTCTGTTCCTAGGGTGCAAATGCTTCTCCTTTGGTCTATTTTAGTTATAGCAAGAACAATATTCACAACGAATTGGAAATATAAAACTACTCTTTCTTTCACTGAATTCATTAATTTAGCAAAACATATCTCTAAAAATAGAATTGGAAAAACAGCTAGGACCAGCTGTGAGGTTAACTGTCACTCCAGATACAGAATATTCACAAAGAACAAAGTAAAATCCAGTGATCAGACAAGTTAAGCAGGTGATAGTAAGTATCAAACTTCTTTATTAGAATACACACAGCTTTTAGGCCAATGCCTTTCCTCATTGTGTTGCATACCAAACTACTATTCACATACACATACACTTAAACTAAAGTGTTCATGACACAGCCCAGTCAGAAGAGAACAACAATTTACTGCAAATTAATAGAACACGGTTTTGTACTCTAAAATGATAAAATGCATAAAAATATATATTAAAAAAAATACATATATATATATATATATATATATATATATATATATATATTTAGATATTACATTGCATATGCAGATTTATATATATATATAGGGCGGCCACGGTGATGCAGTGGTTAGCATTGTCGTCTCATAGCAAGAGGTTCTCTGGTTCGATCCTCTGCTGGGGTGCCTTCTGTGCGGAGTCTGCATGTCCTCCCTGTGGTCGTGTGGGTTTCCTCTGGGTGCTCTGGTTTCCTCCCAAAGACGTGCTGTAGGTGGATTGGACACTATAAATTGGCCCTAGGCATGAGTGTGTGTGTGTGTGTGTGTGTGTGTGTGTGTGTGTGTGTGTGTGTGTGTGTGTGTGTGTGTGTGTGCCTTCTGTGGAAGGTTGGGTGCCGGGCTGGTAACTCGACACTGTAAAACTCCACTGCCAATCACGAGCAGACAGATGATCCGCTGTGGCGACCCCTAACCGGAAAAAGCTGAAAGAAGAAGATGATATATATATATATATATATATATATATATATATATATATATATATATATATATATATACCGTTTATAATTTTAGAGTGTAAGACCTAAGTAAGACAGGAATATTTTATGTTTTTAAATGATTATTATTAAATTAATTAATAATTTAATTATTAAAATTATTATTATTTTTCCTCCTGAATTTCATGGAAGAAATGTATGAATTCCTTTAGGTCATCTGCACTTGACTTTGGTGGTCTATACACTCCAACAATTGTTATATGTTCCAGGGTTGTCTTTATTGTCACAATTACACAGTCTATAGTATTGGTGTTATCACTAAGCATGTAATAAGGTCTCATAACTATCTTTAATTCCTATCATAACACCTCCACCTGATTTTTTTGCTAGAATTTCTGTTACAATAAAAACATTTATAGCCTGACAAAACTGGTTTTCAGTCACTGTTCTTTAACCATGTTTCACAAACCATAACATCAATCTTGTGTGAACGTAGCAAATTTTCCAATTAAAAAAAATTATTATTAATGCTCCTGGCATTAACAAACTTCAGAGATGCATCAGATGTTACTATCTGTGAACTGCTAAATTTTCAACCTGGCAAAAATCCTGCCTAGTGTTTGTGAAATATTGCAAAATATCTGGTGCAAAAATTTTCTTCCTTGATCTTGACAAATGCAGGCCATCTTGTCTGAACACATGTGTTTAAAACTAGAACTGGATGCTGTACACATTTCCATTTTTTAAAACAGGACTTTTTTTCCATGTAGATATTTACCCAAAAAATGTTTTCATTCACGCTGACCTGACTATCCTTTCTATAGGGGATTTGTGAAAAATACATCCTAACACCAGAATAAGCTATGCTATCTAAGAGGGCTGTCCGTTCGCTACTAGCAGTCAGATAATCCTTGCAAATGACTTAATTTGTACTGGCATGATTAGATCCAAAATCAGAAAAAAGGCCAGCACCAAGGAAGGTTCAAAAGTAGTTTAATAAAACTGAAACTAGACCGGTTTCAGCAGCAAGGCTTTCATCAGTAGTATAGTCAGCAAAAAGCACTTAGTCATCATCTTATATAATGTTCTTTAAGGCATCTATATGACATCACTTCCTGGTAAGTCAAAAATGCAAACAAGGCAAAAGTAATTGAAAAATACAATCAAGGCAAAAGTAATTGAAAAATACATAGTTCAATAAACAAAAAGTTTGCCTGAGTTGCATGCATATCTCCAGATTATAATGAAAAATCCAAAGAGACACAGTATACTGGTATATCAATGATAATAAACAAACTTAATAAAAACATACAATAAAGGGTAAATGCCCAAAAATAAACCGAAACAAAAGTCAGGTTATAAGAATTCTGGTGTTGAATACCAGCCACAGTATCCTAAAATGAGCTGAAATGCAAAAACCTAAGCAATGCAACCTGATAAGAAATAAGTACATATACGTAATGCAAGTGATGGTTAATTACAAATTATAATTTATCATTTAATCCAGGAGGAAAAGCCCCCAAGTTTAATGATCCACCTTTTTCTTTGGTATTTAGGATATCATGCCAACCTGTTTTAAAAGATAGATTCCCTATGATATGATCAATGATGGTGAATGTAAATTTGGCAGTGGGATGTTTGATAACATGTCTATATAGTGCATTAGTTAATCTTCTGTTTCTAATGTCACCAAGGTGTTCAGAGATCCTGACACGAAACTGTCTAGACGTTTGGCCAATATAAAATGCATGACATGTACATGTGGCAAGATAAATAATCCAGTCTGAACTGCAGTTACCAAAAAACTGTATGTCGTATATTTGTCCAGTGTTCCTACTAGTGAAAGAAGTAGTTTTGAAAATATAGTTACAAAAACTGCAATGTCCACATGGATAAATGCCTGAAAGTTTGTCTCCAGTAAGTGTTCTTTGAGTTGGAGTGTGATCCATGACCCTGGTTTTTTATAGTGTGAAAATAAATTCCCTAAAGTTTTGCCTTTCCTAAAGGAAAAATAACATCGTTCTCCGAGATAATCTTCCAGCAATGGATGAGAATTCAATATATTCCAATGAGTATTAATAATATTTACTAAATTGGCACTATTCCTGCCATAAGTGGTAACAAATCTACATACATCTGATTCCTCATTATGAGTTTTAGTATTGTATTGGAGAAGAGAATCCCTGGATTTAGCATTACTAAATTGGACTGCTGACTCAATAGTACGAGTGGAATAACCTCTGGACAAAAACCTCTTAGTTAGATCCATTTGATGACTCTGAAGATCATCCACTGAGGAACAAATCCTTTTCATCCGCACAAACTTTGATTTCGGTATGTTCCGAATAATATGTTTCGGATGGAAACTATCAGCATGTAGAAGGGTATTATATTGTGAGAATTTTCTGTGTACGGACGTTCTAAGAGTGTTATCCTCCTGTCGAATTAAATTGACATCCAAATAACTGATTGCACTCCTGTTATATTCCACAGTGAATTCGATACCCCAGATGTTCCCATTCAAATGTTGAATAAATTCCTGGAGGTATTCCTCACCTCCTTTCCATATAAGCCAACAGTCGTCCAGGTATCTTCTCCATATATCAATCTCAGGTAGATATATGTTATGCAAAGGGTCATATAAAATCATATCTTCCATGTAGCCCATAAAAGATCAGCATAAATGGGTGCAAAGGATGAACCCATAGCCGCATTACCCTGTAGTTGCCAATAGCAGTTTTGTTGGAAATAAAAACATTTTTAGTTAGAATGTGTTCAGCCATACACAACAATAAGGTGTTCATCCCTGGGGGGTATAAATTGGTTTTATTTAGCCAGTATTCCAAGGCATTAATACCGCCCAATGAGGGATGCTGGTATAAAGCGAGGATACATCAAGGGTACACATAAGCCATTCAGGGTCCAATTGAGACTCAGAGACTATCTGCAAAAATTCAGTCGTGTCCTTGATTCTTGCTCTAACACATGTTAACAGTGGTTTCAATTTTTCAGTTAGAAAAACAGACAAGGGTTCAGTGAGTGACCCAATGCCAGATACACTCGGTCTGCCTGGTGGCTGATCAATGGACTTATGAATCTTAGGAAGTAGATAAAGTTGTTGTTTCGCAGGATCCTTAACCGTCAAATGAGTTTTGGTTTTATCAGAGATAATTCCAGATTCTACAGCCTTTTCCAAAAATTCATTAATTTCAAGGCAAAACCTGGAGTAGGATCAATCTCCATCTTCATGTAATGATGATGGTTGGAAAGTTGTCTAAGACCTTCATTCACATAATACTCAGTATCCATCACCACCACCGCACTTTGTCGGCAGAAATAATAACAATATCCGTATTATTTCTGAGTTGTGTGAGTGCTATTTGTTCCTTCCTAGACATGTTATGCTTTATAGTGTCAACAGAACCCAAATTGAAGTGTATATCCTTTATAACCGCCTGCTGGAAAACAGCAACATGTTTATCCATGGGAGGGTTAAATGTAGATTTGTGAAATCTGAAATCAGATGATCTTTGAGCATTGTCAGTTTGATCTTGTTGTTGAAAAAATAATTTCAAGTTAATTTTCCTACAAAAATCCATTGTATCAGAAACCAAAATACTTTCATCAGTGAAAAAAACAGGTATAAAACCAAGGCCTTTATTAAGAAGGGAATATTGATCATCAGTCAAAATATGACTTGAAATATTTAAAACATTAGTAAATTAATGATTTACTTCACTATCGACATGAAGAGCTCTTCTAAGTTTTTGACCTCTGTGTTTCCTTCCTGCCCTGTGTTTTTTCCCCCCTAAAGGGGTTTTACCATAATGAAGAATTTTTCTGTGACAATCATTTAACTGTCTGGAAGGTGTTGTCAAGTCGTTTTTTCTTGAATACTGGACTTTAGAGAACTGTTGCAGCACAATATAACAGTGCCATTTTTTCAGGACTTTTCATGTATGTGTTCTTAGTTTATAACACGTGTATATTTCATATTATTTTGCCTAGTCGTTTCTTTTTATATACTGGATTTCTGAGTACTGTTGTAGCATAATACAACATTGCTATTTTTTCAAGGACATTTCATGTATGGGTGCTCAGTTTGCAATATGTGCATAATTTTATTTTATTTCATTTGATTATGATGAACTAGCCATTGTTATATACACTAGGTTGATACAATATTATTGCTTATATCTGTTCATTCCTATGTTCCTACTGGTTCATGCTTTGTTTCACATTTGAGTCAATATTGGTCACATATTTTGAGGGCTTTTGTTTTGTTTGCCCAGTGTTGCACTCAGGACTTCTTTTAGAATAATTGCTGGGTATACAGTGCTGACAATAATCATCTGTACATTTATACCTTTGATAACAATTTCATCTGAGGACTGTATTGAACAATTATTGATTTCTTAATATTGTTATCTGATTTAAATAAGGTGCATAAGTGTGTCTGGCTTAAATTCATTACATATTGGTATACTCCATATGGATTTAGCCACCTCTGAACAACTGTGGGTTGTGCATTACTCAGAACATTGCATTTTAGACATTACAGGCCTTTGACTTTTGGTCTGTATAGCATTTTGCCTAGGTGCTAGGGTTAATTATTCCCTCTATATAGGGTTACATTTGCCATTTATTCTGGCTTCAACTTCTTTGTGACTCTGATTGTGATTTTCTTTTTGGACTTATTCGTTATTTGCCAATTCAACCCTTAAGAATAAAAGAATCTTTTCAGGGTTCATTTTTATTTTTATTTTTATATCTTCTTCCTCCGGTTCATTGCAACTTATTGTCATGGATCTCAGTAAATTGTTATCTGGTTTATGCTCCGACAAGGATGACTTAAAAATTTTTGGCATAGGAACTGAACATACAGAAAAGGTGGATTTGGTAATCATGGATCCAATTGACGGTTCAAAACTTATTCTTTCAATTAGGTAAACAAATTAAGATGCTTAGAACAAACATTTGGCACAGTAAATTGTTTAAAGCTTACCAAACACAGAATATATCCCCTAGAGGATTGAGATGTAAAATCCAACCACTAGTGGGCACACCGGATGAAACTCTGTTGAAAGGTTGGCAACAAGCACAACAGGAGGCTGCCATGATTAGAGTTAATATTTTGGCCTCTTTCTATGAGAGAACAATACAGAGTAATATTACTGAAGTAGAAAAAACATGTAACAACCTGAAACGGTTTGAACATGAGGCTAGTTTTCAGGGTTGTCTTGGCAAATTATCTAAAGAAATCTCTATTTTGGAAAATAACCTTAAGAAAAAGAAATTGCATAAATTTGCCCGGGACAAGGATGATTATGATAGGGGCAAACAATTTGATTCACAAAGGGGTGTGAGGTTTGCTCATGGTACCAAGAATGCTTCATTTATACGCAAAAAAAGACCAAGGTCTATTTTAAAAAAGACTGGGCCTAGCTTTATTACCTCTGGTGAGGATTCTTCGACTACTGACACTGAGACACCTAATATTGGTGATTCTCCAAATGCTAAAAGGGGTCGAAGGACTGAGGTCCCTTTAGGGGGAAAAACACAGGGCAGGAAGGAAACACAGAGGTCAAAAACTTAGAAGAGCTCTTCATGTCGATAGTGAAGTAAATCATTCATTTACTAATGTTTTAAATATTTCAAGTCATATTTTGACTGATGATCAATATTCCTTCTTAATAAAGGCCTTGGTTTTATACCTGTTTTTCACTGATGAAAATATTTTGGTTTCTGATACAATGGATTTTTGTAGGAAAATTAACTTGAAATTATTTTTTCAACAACAAGATCAAACTGACAATGCTCAAAGATCATCTGATTTCAGATTTCACAAATCTACATTTAACCCAAGCATGGATAAACATGTTGCTGTTTTCCAGCAGGCGGTTATAAAGGATATACACTTCAATTTGGGTTCTGTTGACACTATAAAGCATAACATGTCTAGGAAGGAACAAATAGCACTCACACAACTCAGAAATAATACGGATATTGTTATTATTTCTGCCGACAAAGGGTGGTGGTGATGGATACTGAGTATTATGTGAATGAAGGTCTTAGACAACTTTCCAACCATCATCATTACATGAAGATGGAGATTGATCCTACTCCAGGTTTTGCCTTGGAAATTAATGAATTTTTGGAAAAGGCTGTAGAATCTGGAATTATCTCTGATAAAACCAAAACTCATTTGACGGTTAAGGATCCTGAAACAACAACTTTATCTACTTCCTAAGATTCATAAGTCCATTGATCAGCCACCAGGCAGACCGATTGTATCTGGCATTGGGTCACTCACTGAACCCTTGTCTGTTTTTCTAACTGAAAAGTTGAAACCACTGTTAACATGTGTTAGAGCAAGAATCAAGGACACGACTGAATTTTTGCAGATAGTCTCCGAAGTCTCAATTGGACCCTGAATGGCTTATGTGTACCCTTGATGTATCCTCGCTTTATACCAGCATCCCTCATTGGGTGGGTATTAATGCCTTGGAATACTGGCTAAATAAAACCAATTTATACCCCAGGGATGAACACCTTATTGTTGTGTATGGCTGAACACATTCTAACTAAAAATGTTTTTATTTCCAACAAAACTGCTATTGGCAACTACAGGGTACGGCTATGGGTGCATCCTTTGCACCCATTTATGCTGATCTTTTTATGGGCTACATGGAAGATATGATTTTATATGACCCTTTGCATAACATATATCTACCTGAGATTGATATATGGAGAAGATACCTGGACGACTGTTGGCTTATATGGAAAGGAGGTGAGGAATACCTCCAGGAATTTATTCAACATTTGAATGGGAACATCTGGGGTATCAATTCACTGTGGAATATAACAGGAGTGCAATCAGTTATTTGGATGTCAATTTAATTCGACAGGAGGATAACACTCTTAGAACGTCCATACAGAAAATTCTCACAATATAATACCCTTCTACATGCTGATAGTTTCCATCCGAAACATATTATTCGAACATACGAAATCACAGTTTGTGCGGATGAAAAGGATTTGTTCCTCAGTGGATGATCTTCAGAGTCATCAAATGGATCTAACTAAGAGGTTTTTGTCCAGAGGTTATTCCACTCGTACTATTGAGTCAGCAGTCCAATTTAGTAATGCTAAATCCAGGGATTCTCTTCTCCAATACAATACTAAAACTCATAATGAGGAATCAGATGTATGTAGATTTGTTACCACTTATGGCAGGAATAGTGCCAATTTAGTAAATATTATTAATACTCATTGGAATATATTGAATTCTCATCCATTGCTGGAAGATTATCTCGGAGAACGATGTTATTTTTCCTATAGGAAAGGCAAAACTTTAGGGAATTTATTTTCACACTATAAAAAAACCAGGGTCATGGATCACACTCCAACTCAAAGAACACTTACTGGAGATAAACTTTCAGGCATTTATCCATGTGGACATTGCAGTTTTTGTAACTATATTTTCAAAACTACTTCTTTCACTAGTAGGAACACTGGACAAATATACGACATACAGTTTTTGGTAACTGCAGTTCAGACTGGATTATTTATCTTGCCACATGTACATGTCATGCATTTTATATTGGCCAAACGTCTAGACAGTTTCGTGTCAGGATCTCTGAACACCTTGGTGACATTAGAAACAGAAGATTAACTAATGCACTATATAGACATGTTATCAAACATCCCACTGCCAAATTTACATTCACCATCATTGATCATATCATAGGGAATCTATCTTTTAAAACAGGTTGGCATGATATCCTAAATACCAAAGAAAAAGGTGGATCATTAAACTTGGGGGCTTTTCCTCCTGGATTAAATGATAAATTATAATTTGTAATTAACCATCACTTGCATTACGATATGTACTTATTTCTTATCAGGTTGCATTGCTTAGGTTTTGCATTTCAGCTCATTTTAGGATACTGTGGCTGGTATTCAACACCAGAATTCTTATAACCTGACTTTTGTTTCGGGTTTATTTTGGGCATTTACCCTTTATTGTATGTTTTTATTAAGTTTGTTTATTATCATTGATATACCAGTATACTGTGTCTCTTTGGATTTTTTCATTATAATCTGGAGATATGCATGCAACTCAGGCAAACTTTTTTGTTTATTGAACTATGTATTTTTCAATTACTTTTGCCTTGATTGTATTTTTCAATTACTTTTGCCTTGTTTGCATTTTTGACTTACCAGGAAGTGATGTCATATAGATGCCTTAAAGAACATTATATAAGATGATGACTAAGTGCTTTTTGCTGACTATACTACTGATGAAAGCCTTGCTGCTGAAACCGGTCTAGTTTCAGTTTTATTAAACTACTTTTGAACCTTCCTTGGTGCTGGCCTTTTTTCTGATTTTGGATCTAACAGTGCTCTTGCCGTGCACCAGCCTAACTTGCTAGCTCCTATACAATACATGAATAAAAATGGATCTGTAGCGTTGCCGCCTCACAGTAAGACTTTGTCCTGTTCGATTCTCAGCTAAAGCGTCTTCTTTGTGGAGACATGCGTGAATGGGCGTACCTTCGTTGAAGGTTGTACATCAGGGCTGGCAACTCGGTACGTAAAAATCTACTGCCAATCATTAGCGGACCAGAGTTCCACTGTGGCGACCCCTAACCAGGAAAAGCCGAAAGATACAACAACAACTTCCTTACATTAAGGTGTTTCAAGGCTTGTCTCACATCTTCTATTTTTGCTCATAGCTAGCATAACACTATTTGATATTCATTATCTTCACTGAAAATATAAGTATCAGTTCATTTAATAACTGAATCTCCATTTACAAGAATATCTTTGCTAACCAACTCTGATGAATCTCCAGCTTCTAATACAGTGTTTGCTATTGCAATTGCTCTCTTAGCATCTTTGGTAGACAATTGTATTAGCCTGGTCTGTTTTTTCTATCTCACACTTTTTCCTGCACTTCATCTTTCTTTTGATGACTTCCTAGACTTCTGAATTCTACCACCAGCTTTCCTTATGCACTTTATTTCCATACCTGGCTCAGCTGCATATCTGTTCTCTTGTCCTCACACATGCTGTTTTGAGTTGTTACCATTGTTTTTCTTCAACTCCACTTATTTCCTCTTCTTCTTGAGGTACTATAACCCTGAGTAATTCCTTGAACTTTTGTAATTTTCCCCAGACAACTTCCAGGTGTTCAGCCTGGTTTCTGTTGACATTAGAGCCCTCTCTGATCACTGCCTGCTGCTGATTGTTACAACCAGTGGTTTATGCTGTGGGCTGACTGTTTCATTCAGGATGACTTTGCAATCACTGATTCTACCTCATTGCCCTTTCCTTGCTAGAAGAAAGTCTACCTACATTGAATGTTGGTCATTCTTTTATATATCTTGCAACTGTTTCACTTGGTGAACCATGTGTTGGTCACCATCAAGCCATTTGGCAGCTAGAAGTCTGGAATGGGCTCTCCTTTTTTATTCCTGTTGCACCACCCATGTGGATAGAGGCAGTCTTCATATCCTGTTCTCTATGTCACAATATGTGCCTTCATGTCACCTATTATCAACACCAGCTCATGATGCATTTATTTATCAAGTAGGTCCTGCACTTGCTGTCTGAAGGCATGCTTTTCCTCACTATCACAGCCCTGCTGTGGGGCATAAACTGAGATTATAAGTATATATATCCTTAAGTATATCCTTACACTTGAGGCTGATTGCCATTGGTCTGTCACTTATTTTGATGATGTCCCTCACTGTCTTCTAAAGTCTCTCTCTCACCACATTTTCATCATCATTTCTAGCCTGCCCTCCTCCTGAGTAGCAGATGTTGGATCCTAAGCCAAGTGGCTTCACTGCACTGCCCTTCCATCTTCACTACTGGATAAATAGGATGTCCATCATCCTACTTACTATAATGTCATCCACATCCAAGCTCCAACCTGTCAGTGAAGCTCAAATAAGCATAACAATTCTCAGTTCATGTTTGGCAAGTTTTATTTCCACTTTTTGCTCAGCAGAACTTTCCCAGTAACCCTGGAAAACTGGACGCTGGCTAGCCAGTAGCTTATTATTGACCCAGGACTACTGGGCTTTATAGCTGATGCACACTGGAAATAGGGGCACATACACCCCTCTCACTGTTAGCATGGGTCCCTGGCGTAGGTTGGACTAGGCTGGTTCCTCAACCCACTTATCACCACCCAATATACTTGCACATTTGGTGACATTAGTCAACACACCCAAATCACCTAGAGCTATATTTTCAGTCATCAGATGGCTAGCCCTGCCATGGCATGCAGTCTGTGATCCATTTTAGATTAACACCTACCTGTTAAACAAACAGGGTAGGTGTTGCAAGACACTGGATGGCTTCTGTCACCATTTACATGAAAGAAGATAGGCAGATTTTCCAACTATTTTGGAGAATCGTATATATTAGGTTGGGGAGATTGTGTCTGCTGGGAGTGGAAGACTGTTACTGGAGTGATGCCTGCAGTGTTTCTCATTGCTTTCATTGGAATGTTCATCCTCTTGGCTTTTATTTTCTATTTAGCTGCAATAGCAAGGACAGCTTACTGAAAGCAGTGACCTTCAGGAATCTTACAGCTGTTCCACTATATATACTTAGAGTAGTGTGATGTTTAGAGTCTTTAAAGGGTCTTTCACATTCATCCCACCTTCCAAGACTGCTCTCATGTTTTGGATACAACTTCAAAATTTTATTTGATAGTGAATTGACTTTTGTCTGCTAAGCTAGTTTGATGAATTAAGATGGTTTTGTCCAAGAAAATGACATTTTGACATCTGTCATCTTCTCATTTACAGTACCTTCTCATATAATCCAGTATCCAGGGTATCCAGTATCTGTCTGCCTGGGATGACATGATTGACAAGCCACGATGCTTTGCCAGAGATGGCCTGCACCTGTCGCCCCTGGGATTCCGGATACTGGCTAAGGCTCTAGCCACCCCTATAGTGCCTTTTTTAGGCAAGATTCAAATGACAAATTCACCACCCTAACAGGTACAGACAAGAAGAATCTGAGGGTATTGCTACTCAATGCTAGAAGTCTAAACCTCAAAATGCACTCTCGAGGCACTCCTTAAAATGGAGAACATCGACATCTGTGCAGTGACAGAGACCTGGTTCAAGGCTCCAGAGAGTACCCCTGCATTACCAGGCTATAATTCATACCACACCTTTCGGCCACCTAACCTGGACCAAAACACTAAAGCGGAGGTGTGTCCATATTCATTAAGGATATCCACACCTCCAGGCTAGTTGCTCAGCATAATGCATCCGAGATTATCCAAGTGCAACTAACTCTGGGCAAGACCGCAATCCAAATTGTAGCTTGCTACAGATCCCTCACCATGCCCCAGGATTCCCACTCCTCATTTCTTAATACACTGGAAAATATTAGGGTACAACCTAACACCCTAATAATGGGCGATTTCAACTACCCTACCATTAACTGGGAAAACTACTCGTGTACCAACTCTTGTGCTCAACGTTTTCTGGAATTCATAAATTCCAATGCCATGGATCAACTTGTCCACACCCCCACCAGGGGCAGCAATATCCTAGACCTGGTTATTACCAACATGGGCAACTGGTGCTCCACACCAGAGGTCAATTCCTCGTTGGTCAGATCCGACCATAAGCTAATCACCCTAGACATCCACATCCCTCCCCCACCCCCCATTAGGGAAACCACAGTAAAAAAATTCTCCAAAGCCAACTTCACACTTCTTAAGACAGAAGTGGCAAACTTCACGACACCCATGCTGACGGACAATAGAGGTATGACTGTTGAATCCTACACAAATGCACTTTATAAGCACTTACATGAGTGCATGGATCGTGCAATCCCTAACAGAACCAAGATGCTATCCCCCAAACAAAGGAAGCCAATCTGGTGGTCCCCTGCCATAAACAAACTCTACAACAGAAGAAAGAAACTGTTGCAAAAGAGTAAAATCCCATGATTGGAGAAACTCCCTGGTCAGCTTCAGTAAGAAGTTGAGATCCCTCATAAAATCCTCCAAAGCTAGTTATGAAAACAAAATCGCCACTGACTCTAAAGACAACCACAAAGCATTCTATAGCTATGTCAAGAATCTCAATGGCAACACTCAGATCTGCTCTGAGTTACAACACAATGGCACTAAATATACAGAACCAACGGATATTGCCAACATCCTGGCGGATAAGTTCACTGCTAACTTTACCCCTCTGTCATCCCCTAAAGGACCCATCTCTATACCAGAAGAATGCAAAGTTCCTGTAATCATGGCTGCACAGGTAAAAAACACACTATCCAAAGCCAAGAACACAGCATCCATGGGACCTGACGACATCCCAGGCTGTGTTCTACATGAACTACAGAACGAACTGGCACCCCACCTAAGTACCATGTTCAATCATAGCCTCACCTCAGGCTATGTGCCCACTGAATGGCGCACAGCGACAGTTATCCCACTCCACAAAGGGGGAGCCACCACAGACCCCGGAAACTACCGCCCAATTAGCCTAACGAGCCTGGTCTGCAAGGCTATGGAGTGTATCATCATGGAACTTATAAACAATGACATTAGCTGAACAGTTAGCGAAACTAGAACGCCAAGAATTCGCTATCTACTCACAGCAACCAGATGTTCAACAAGTTGAAAATATTCAAATCCAATGTCACTAAATGTAAAAACAGATTTATTCCATAAAAAGTTAAGCACTTTCACCCACAGATAGTGGGCTTCATCAGAACTATCATCTAACTATTCAAAAACACTTAAATACGCAACATTGGCGCCAAAATCACTTCAGCTTCTAAAAGCTACAGTACATACATTTCACTACAAATTGTAACAATTAAAACAGTAAAAACAATCATATGTACAATGTAGATGAAATGCTTATATAGGTACTACTGATGTACATCCTGATATTAAAACTTATAAATTCTGACATGTTCATTTAATATAAAAATGTAATAAGGTAAAAAACTTGTGCTTATAATATATTACCTTCCTAACTCCAAAATTGGTTTTACAGGTATATATTAATTTAATCCTGGTGGTGTCATAGCATCTGTTAATAACTGCCACCACAATTCCCTATATGCTAATATCTTTTTAATGTTACCCACCTCTTGGGTTAACAGACAAACTTTCTAAAATAGCAAATTTAAAATGAACTACAGAATGAACTTGCACCCTACCTAAGTACCATGTTCAATCATAGCCTCACCTCAGGCCATGTGCCCACTAAATGGCGCACAGTGACAGTTATCCCACTCCACAAAGGGGAGCCACCACAGACCCTGGAAACTACTGCCCAATTAGCCTAATGAGCCTGGTCTGCAAGGCTATGGAGTGTATCATCATGGAACTTATAAACAATGACATTGGTAATCTCCAAACTCAGGACCCCACCCAGTTCGGGTTTGTAAAAGGCAGATCATGTCTCCTAAACCTGATAGACTTCTTTGAAGCAGTCACCAAAGCCGTAGATAAGGGTAAGGTAGTTCACACAGCCTATCTAGATCTCGCCAAGGCTTTTGATGCCATCCCCCACTCTGGAATTATAGATAAACTCACTAAACTAGGTATAAATCCCTATGTCACAAGATGGGTTGCCAACTGGCTCACTGACAGAACCCACACTGTGAAAGTAGCAGACTCCAAATCCCCTCATACCAGTGACAAGTGAAGTACACCAGGGTTCAGTCCTGGGTCCTCTCCTGTTTGGTATCTACTTCTCTGAAGTACAGGCCAACACAGAAGGTCTTTGGCTAATGAAGTTCGCAGATGACTGCAAACTAGGAGCCATAATCAAAACTCTAAAAGATGTGGACATCCTACAAAAGGGCCTTGCTTAGACAGATGCCTGGTGTCAAAGCCATGGCCTCAAGCTCAATGCCAAAAAGTGCATTGTCATTCCTTTTGGTAAAAACTCAGTACCTATGAACTACCAAATAGGTAGTAGTCTACTTTTAACACCGAAAGTGTGATGAGACCTTGGGACACAGGTGGACAGTAGTCTCTCCTTTGATAATCACATCGCCACAGTAGTCAGGAAATCCTTCTATGTGGCACACCTCATCACAAAAGGTTTCTCATCCAGGAAAAAAGAGGTCATTGTTCCCCTCTAATTGTCACTCATTAGACCCATTATAGAGTACAATGCCCCTTTTGGTATTTACCTCACAAGACATCTACAACAACTGGAAAGGCCACAGAAATACCTCACAAAGAGGATTACCGGCCTCAAAGAGATGCCCTATGCAGACCGTCTCAAAAAACTACAGCTTTACTCCGTTGCATATCCCCTACTCAGAGGCGATCTCTGCCTAACACACAAAGCTATGTCAATCCCAGAGCTTTTAGACATGCTCCACTTAAAGAAATCCCAATCCCTACGAGCTACACGCTCTAGGGACCTAAACTTCGTCACCACAATAAACAGAACATGCTGGCGGGATAGATTCCTGTCCCAGAGACTTCCCATACTCTGGAACAAACTACCTATCTATATCAAACAAAGCTCCTCATTAGCACTGTTCAAGAAAAATCTTGATGATTGGATGGGAGACAGGAAATTCACCCCGGGAATCACTTCTGTGGCTCTGCTCGACAGTGGCACAGGAAAATAATTTTCTTGGGTGGCGAAAGCCAGGGTACCTTTGGCTAGGCTTATATAGGCCCTAGGGCCAATAGCCTAGTACCTACCTATGAACCTATAATATAAGATTAAATTCATAATTATCACAATGGTTATATATAGATACATTAAAAAAACTTAGTTTGTACTCTCCAAGCAATCTCTAAGTAGGCTACATGAAGTACAAATCCTGTCATTGCAGACTTGATGCAGGGATAGGTATCCCAATCTACATATTGAAAGATGGATGAATGGTTAGTTACAATTGATGACAGCTGCAATACCAAATGATTTTATAAGCTTCCCCTTTTATTTCTGTTTCTGAATTACCATTGTCATACAGTTGTGGCAGAATTCAGCAGTGCTCACAGTTTCCACATTGCTACATTAAAAGCCATTAAAGGTTGTTACTTAGTTTTGTTGTATATCTCCAGTTATATAATGCCAACCACTGACAAGTGATTCATTCTTGTTCAAGGCCAATCAGGATAGGTGAAACAGGGACCTAGCCTTCCTGTCCTATTCATTTACTTGTTCTTCAAAAGCATTATTTTTATTATATTTTTTCTCAGTATGAGCTATGGAGGGCATGTGCCTGCTGATGGTCCACTATCTGTTATTGAAATTAGACTGCATGTTGATTTGAAATTCACAGATTCTTTTCAGTGAAATTCTATGGCCTCTATATGGTTTCTATCAAAGGGCAAGGGAATGTTCAGTTCTTTTCAATGCTAGTTCATTCATATGTGAGCATAACTACAGAGGACAGAAAGTAAACTGAGTCCACTGTAGAAGCTATCTCATTCCCTGCTGCACTGTATGTGTGTGTGTGTGTGTGTGTGTGTGTGTGTGTGTGTGTGTGTGTGTGTGTGTGTGTGTGTGTGTGTGTGTGTATGTGTGCAGATATACACACAAATAACACACAGATACACGCATGCATAGATACATATGCACATGCACTACCATACACATACACATATACACACACGAACACATGCACACATACACAGACACCACAAACACACACACACACACACTTGCACATGAGCATGCAATACAAAGACACACGCACATACACAAAGATGCACACACAAACACACACACTCATACACATACACAAAGATGCACACACAAACACACACACACACATACACACATCTCTGCTATGTGTATCATTTATAGATTTATTCTTATTGTACATTACTGCTGAAATCATGTTATAACATAACAGTCTTCTGCTAAATAGTTAGATATAGTATTGCAAACTACATTCTGGCTTCAAGTATTAATTGAGCTACAAGAAAGAACAGACAGAGCGAGCAACTACAAACACATGATCGGATGAAGAAATGCAAAAATATCATGGAACTTTACTTCACATGTGACTATGTAGCTGGAACATATCAAAGATGATTTTGATTTAAGTGTTACTATAATTCCTAGAAGCAGCACATGTCATACTAAACAGACTGCGTTTCTTCTCAATTAGATCTAGGGACATTCACATTATTTATTACTCCAAGACCAAATATTTGTTATCTTTCACTAATATGTTAAGCACACTAGTTCCCATCTGAGGTCTGAGTCATTTTTGTTCTACCATAAACAAAAGCAGTATGGAAGAAGTAAACTTGATCACGTAAGTCCTGCTTTGGGAAGCACAGTGTGTCATTCACATTCTTTACTTCTACATGTCCTGTTATTGGACTTAACGCTAATAAGCTTTCACTCTTGCTTTGTCACCTCTGCTTTATATCTATGTGCTAATCTTTGACAACCTTCCTCCATTTATTAGTTTCATTTTGAATAAACAGTTTTATTAGCATTTCTATTCCATTTGATGTCACTCTGAATAATAACCTTTACTAATATTTATTCATAACTTGGCATGTAGTGCATATTTTCAGTTCTCCAAATCATTATGAAATACCCTAAAACATCTTTAATAGAGTATTTAATTTAGAAATGCATCATACATTTTTCCTTTACTTCACACTGTTATCTTTCTAGGTCACAAAATATTGGCTCAACTAGTAGGGTTCTAACTCGTGCTGATTTTTAACTACTTTTTTTTTTTAATTCATGTTTGTTTACAGTTTTCAACGATCTTGGAGGCAAGATATTCATCTCCAGGACTGATCACTTCTAATCAGAGATACTTTACAATTACTAAACTATGAAATTCCACTTTGATGAGCTGAAATGCTGGGAGTTTGTAGTTATCAAGGAGGACTAAGGCCATGAGATGCTAAAGAGCAGCTCCCTATAACCTGTGGTTTGATTCCCTCAGCATTCATTTGCCTACTGTGTACCTCTTAGCAAGTCATTTAATCAGACAGCGCTTTGAGACAATTTGGAAACTGTGCTAAACTCCTCATTGGTTTCTTTGACTGCATCTATGGTAACTCTTTCTTTCTTTCTTTCTTTCTTTCTGTATTTATTTATTTATTTGACATTTGTTTACCAGGAGTGTGTTATGAGTATTTCTACACATTACCATTATTTTATTATATTTGTGTCTTATATGGGAAGGATTTTAAGTGCAGGACCCTGAATACAATTACTTAACATGCTTACAGGGGTATGAAGAAACACAAGTCATAGTAAATGAGTATTTTGGACTGTGACACCAAATTCCATGAACTCTTACATTTCCCAGTGCCTAGACATCCCTAGGTCTGGAATATTCTATTATGCCCCTGGAAAATGAAACAAACAAACAAACAAACAAAACACACAACAGACCAACCAACCAGAAAACAGTGTCTGTGCTTCTGTTTCATCATTGTAGTATTCCTACTACCAGGGCAATACCTTGCTATCATAGGACTCCTAACTTCAGTTTCTACTCAGGGTCATGCCTGTGTTACGTGAATTAACATTTAAGAATATGCAAACCCTGGTTCTGAGGCACCTCATGTAAATAGCGTTTCATTCTACCACTACCTAAAACTATCTCCCATGTGTTGTCTTATTAAAGGCGCTTCTTTCAACAGAAGAAGAGATGCTTTAAAGGTGCTTTCTTCTTGTTCTTCCTTGTCTTCAGGTAACGTCCAATGACCAGGACAGGAGCCATAAGTGTAATCTGCCAATGGGAATTTGGTAAGTCTTGACACTGGCCCTTACCCCAGCAGCAGATGTGGTCAAGTCCACTTGTTTTTTTCATTTGAAATAAAATAATTCAACTTTATATTTTAAACAGTTGCCACTGTCCCATGTTCTTTGTTAGTTTGTTGCACTTACTGACCATGACTCCTGTTTTACTGGTAGCCATTTTAATGTCTTCAATGTTTTAAAGACCTCTTGCCTTAATTTCTCTGCTCGCATTCCGTATATAACAGGATTGGCAATTGGTGGTACAGTAAAGCAGAGAATGGACAAAGTATGATGGACGTATGCTGGCATACTACTTGTGCCCATCCGAGGCTGTACTAGTACAAAGAGTGCACTGACTAGAAACACCAGCAACATCAGCAAATGCCCACTACATGTCTGCAGTGCCTTTATTTTAACTGCTTTGGAACTTTTTATACAGATAATAAATATCCAAGCGTATGAACACACAATTACTATAAAGGGAATGCATACATTAAACACAATAAGAAATACAGCAAAATAATTTACAGCAGAGGAATCCGTACTTGAGAGTTTCATAATGGAAATGTTATCACAGTAAACTTTTGGAAGAGTAAAACCACATAACTGAAGTTGCTGTGTTAAGATAACAAGAATTAGCATTATGCAAAATGGACTTATCCATGAAATCATCAGAAGTATTAACATTTTTAGAGACGTCATAATGTTTGCATAATGCAAAGGGTAACATATAGCCATAAATCGGTCATATGACATTATTGTCAATAGTGCCATTTCACAAGTACCAAATGTATACAGACAATACACCTGAATGAAACAACCAGCAACAGATATAGAATTTGATTCCAACAAAATATCAGTCATTAATTTTGGCAACAATGCTGTGCTGCCATACATCCCATTTATAGCTAAGTTAGACATAAAGATGAACATGGGCTCATGAAGATGCTTATGTAATAAAATGATGGTTATGACAAACATATTAGTAGCGACTGTCACTAAATACAGGAGAAGTGAGCATGTAAAATACACATATCGAATATTTCCTAGTTTACCCAGCCCTGTAAGAATGAAATATGTGACAGGAGCAGAACAATTTTCCATGTTTGTAACTTGCAGAAAAAAAAAAATAAAACAATGACATGATCTGAGATCTATAACTTCATAATGAGTAAAACTGCACCTTACCCAGATGTTCACATTGTATCTTGAAAAAGGCTAAGTAAAATATTATGTCCTGACATTTGATATTCAGTAGGCTTTTGTATGTATATAGAAGGTAATGGTAAAATCTTCTTATCTGTTTGTTGCATGCATTCCAAAGTATTATTGCAAGAATGATATTAATTGGGTTAATGAAAATGCTCTCGTTGCCGATTATACCATTACTGAAAGTTATTCCTGTAATTTAAACTATGACATCGTCACCATAATGGTAAACCACAGATTGCTCTATATCAGCAGTCTTGAACACTTTAATATTAAAGTTACACTAATGACAGGAAATGACTGTTATTACTACTAAAGCTGCAATAATAACATGGAATTGCCATGTTATTATGTAAGCGTGTAAGCTAACCTTTCCAAGCAGAAGTAAATCATATATATTGTACCAATGTGGATTGTTCCTTTTATACAGAAAGGCAGTCCTGAGAGCATGTAGACTTAGTTACAGAGGAGGGGATCAGATGACTGAGGGGACTAACATAAGGGACTGCAGGGGGTGGAGACTGATAGTCCCTGAACATTTCAATGCCATTTCAGTGTTCATTATATTTATATTGTCCATGTTTAAAACTAATTTAATTTTAATGTATTCATTTCTTAACTGAGCCACATGATACATACTGAAACTAAATAACCACTGGAAGGCACAGAGGAAAGCAACAAAACCCAGGAATTTTAGCGCAGTTGAGGTTTAATATTCCCTATTCATCACAAAGACTTAATCTGTGTTAATCAACTTTTCAGTCCATGATTGGACAACTTGTTTTCTTGTCTTAATGGGCATTGATTCAATTAACTGAATTCGGGTATTTAAGCTGAAGTTGTATCTTGGTCTATTGTTTCTGATGAAGTTTCTGTGACAAATAGCGAATATTAAATCTTAGCTGCACTAAAAATCCTGTTTTTTGTTTCTTTCCTCGGTGCCTTCCAGTGGTTATTTAGTTATTGTTTGTTTTTACTCTGGTTAGGAGTCTCTTGGCTTTATTAGTTTGTGATACATACTGAAAGCAGATATCAGGAATGAACCTCAGGTCCTATAGCTATGAGGAAGAAATATCAATTATGCTGTCTTACACTAAAGAACGCTATTAATACATGTATGGTTATTCTCTCAAGTGATCCTGATAATGTTAAAGGGTGGTATTTGAATCATACACATTTTCATATAACCCTGCAACAAAATTTCTTGCAAAAATGTAGGAAAGGTTAACCTAAAGCTAGTTTTCATAAAAAAGCAATATATTTTCACAATTATGAAGTAGGAAGTGGATACATGACTGTTATTTGCACATGTACATGTTTATTCCTATTTTTCACTTGGAATAATTCATGCATTACTGTTATAGCTAGTTAGGTACATGCACTGTGACACTTTTTAGAAGATTTTTTTTCTGAAAGTACCAACAGTGAAAGAAGTTTGATATGGCAACTGGTGATTTCAGACCAGAAAATGTGCTATTTTATAAGATGCAAATAAGTATTCCAAGAATTAAGGCCTGAAGTTTTAAGCTAATATAGTTTATATCAAATTTGTCATAATTAATGACATGCTCAAATTCTTCACCATTGTACTTGTATCTATCTGCAAGGTCCTTTTCTCCAGTCCTTCCGAAGCAATTTGATGCATATTTATGAATTCTGCTACATACCAAAGTTCAAATTGTGTGCAAACTACATTAGTTTGCATTGCTCAGACAAGATGTGAAACATTCCTTAATTGGTACAGTTTATTACACTTTATCTTTTTTTATTGTAAAGGACCTCTGTCATTGGTGGCACATTCTGTCATCACACATAATATGCAGGTTACACAATGTTAAGCCTCACTTAAGACTCATTACTCCAGCTACCATGGCTCAGTAGATTTATTTTTCACTGAATCTGAAGTGCTAATTAGATTTTTTGCTCAGTAGATTTCTGGGATTTAGAAATGACATTGGTTCAACAATAATGGCATAAGACAGACCGAGAACAGGAGTTCATTTTAATGAGAGTGTGTGGGTGGATGTGTGTGTCTGCATGTGTGTATGTGTGTGCATGCATGTGGCTGCCACAAAGCCAGGTAACTTTAAGAAGTGAATGCCTTAAATATTCATAGCTAAGATGTTGTCTAACAGCCACATTAAATTAACCGGACAACATG